>NW_020654748.1:1303388-1350845 GCF_003589595.1 Hyposmocoma kahamanoa
GACACACACATAGACAACCACAAATTACACCCAAACTCACGAGAGAAATAAATGTAGGCCATACAAATATTTCTCCCGGCCCGGGAATCGAATTTGGGACCTCTGCGTGGCAGCGGCATGATAATCGTTCGGCCACGGAGCAAGTTAAGTGGGAATGATAATGATTTATCATGATATTGTCAATGATAACATTACGAAAAAAAACATGAATTTTTCATTAATATTTGACATAAAATATAGAATTGTTAGTTAGCGGAATGTTAATACGCATGTTAGGTTTTTAACTGAATCTAACGCATGATCCGAAATTGAGAACATCTCGGCTACACTGAAAACTAAACGGAAAACAGCATAATAATTAAAGGAGTAACAAATCTCAATTGGATCAAAGAAGCAGTAGGAAATAATTTAGACGATCCTGACAGAAATACGGCCGGAACGACAGAGAGCTGAGAAATTAATCCATGGCATTCAGTGGATGGTATTCCTCGGCGAGCTATGAGGTAATTTGTTCCGCTAGCGAGACGGTTTGACTTCTTCCCGAGAGCTAGATAAACGAAAGGTTAAATTGAAGTGTCTGTTTGTGATTCATAAATACCAGAGAATTAATACTGAAGTTTTATTTTTGATTTTAAGGTTACATCCTGAATATGGGTAAATTTTTCCCAATATACAACAATAAACATTTAGTATCAGAACTATAAATAATTAAAGTGTGTAAGCGAGAATGCTAATGACGTATCGTAACTCTGAATGCATTTTAAAAATGATTATAGATACTTTTAACTTAAAACACCAAGGACAGTTAGATTTTAGATTCAAGCAAAAAGGTCGCACCAAAGTCGGCAACAATGGCTAGTTACGGCTGCGAATTCAAATAGAATTTAATCGTCCTATTTAATCGGAAACCGTAGATAGAAACACTTTAAATGCAAGAGAAAATAGAGTAGAGGCTATTGTTAGTGTAGACGATGTAAAACGAAGTACAAACTATAGAGATGTCACAGATGGAACTGCAATTGAAGCAGGCGGATAACGCAAATGTGTCTCTTAGTTTCATATCATGAATGTTGACAGAGATAAACATAGGGGACCATTTGTTTATCTTTTGGTTTTAGTTTACTAAATACATCACACACTTAAACCATGGAAAATATAAAGTAAACAAAAGGTCTCAAATGTAGGACAAATTATTTCCTTTCTTTACAGACAGTTCAAGCTCACAGAACAATAAATACAGTAGAAGTGCTTAGAGGGCGGGGTACGTGTGCCAACAGTACGTGCAGTTAAACATACTTAAACTCAGTCCACCATTGTCACTTTGTAACGTTATGGGCGTGTTAATTTTATCACGCAAAACCTCGAAAGTCATGGAAAAATGCCTTATTTTGCTACTTTAGAGTGCAAACATGATAGTCGCACCTGTAATATTTTCCATGGTGGTGTTTTATACCATCGTTAAATTTTATTTTATTTAAATTTAATAAATTTTTCATTTTCTGTTTATTGTAATAATTTTTTTGTTATAAGAAACAAAAGTAAACCATATAACGCTGTTATGACTCGCATCAGAGCCGGGCAAGTAAATGAACACTTATTTACTGTCAGTGAACATTTACTCTCTTACTAATTTTTAAGTTTTATTGAATGTCACTATGTTAACCACCATGACATTTAATTATTTTAGTGAAATTAGTCCACTAGTGTGTTATCATTTATTAATAATGCAAAGGTCGAACACCAAGAAAAAATTCCTTCGAACCGGCTGGATTCGAAACAACGTCTTCCAGCAAACCGTGTCAGATGCCATGCCAATTTACCTTACGAACTTTTCTATGTGCTTGTTGCAGACCCTTGTTTTTTTGTGTTTTTAACGACTTTTTTGGGGTAGCACATTGTGGGAAATCTATTTCATCATGATCATGAATATCATGGTGGTCAAACATCATTCATTCATCATTCAATAAACTTAAAAAAATACTAATTGCCTTCGTGACCTAACTGTTACCTTGCTGGACTGCCACGCAGAGGTCCTAGGTTCGATTCCCAGGTCGGGAGAAATATGTGTATGGACTACATTTATTTCTCTCGTGAGTTTGGGTGCAATTTGTGGTTGTCTATTTGTGTGTCCATGACACCCGCTATACAGGGTTTCCCTAGTGCGGGCCTATGAGTGTTTTGCGTTATTATTATTATTATTCTGTTTATAGGGCCTTCCTGTCGCAGGTAAATGCCACTTACTGGGAAGTCCCAACGTTATGTAGAAACTACTATTTATTTATCAATATATTCCCAAATTAAACATGATGGCCGCTAGGTCAAAGACACTGGCGTAAGGTATTTACATATACAAGGTATATACACGTTTTTTGATAGGAGCACTAAACAGACGTAAGGTACTTGTTTAACAGCGTAGTGTGTAATATCGCACTGCCAATACAATAGTGTTGTAACTCAAAATATGTGAAATTTAATATTATATCATTACTGAACGTAAAACTTGATTCTCTACACTTCAAAACAACGGTCGTTAGAATAAGGTTAGAAACAATCAAAAGACATCTACTTAACTCAAAATATGACATACTTTATGTGAGCGAGTCTGGCCAAAATAATCCTTATTGAAAAACATGAAATTATTTGTTCCATTTTATTGTTAAATATATTTGATAAATTGTTTAAGTGTCTATAATAAACTATAACATATAAATTTTAATAATTTTTTTGCGGGAAGTGAGTAATTCGTTTTTCATCGATTCTGAGAAAGTCCTCTTTTTGAGTTACAACGCTATTGTAATAACAGTGCGATATGATCAAAAGTAATAAGA
The DNA here is from genome assembly GCF_003589595.1 of Hyposmocoma kahamanoa. Taxonomy (NCBI): domain Eukaryota; kingdom Metazoa; phylum Arthropoda; class Insecta; order Lepidoptera; family Cosmopterigidae; genus Hyposmocoma; species Hyposmocoma kahamanoa. The sequence continues at coordinate 1,306,217 of NW_020654748.1, forward strand.
GAACCTACATAGAGCTTTTTTACGTAAAACCTTGCATGATACATTATTGTGCTTAGAATTTAAGACACCAACCTAATATTATGCAAGCCTTCTTTGTGTGGTCCCAGTATTTGCAATTTAAATGAGTTAGTTCCCATCAAGCCGGACACTATATACATGTTAAGACGCTATTCAAAGATCAGCTGTAGCCTTAAGTTCTACAGGGCGTTCGGCGACTACTGTAGATAAGATATTTTGTAAATAAATCTTAAAGTGCCTTGATCAAATTGAGGGCGTCCTAAAGAAAGGACAGGTTAAAATTACCCTTAACCGACGAGCGTGAATGAAAGCACTGATGCGTGTTAATAAGGCGACAGATATATGTATCTTAGCCATTGACTTACAATTATATGGACGTCGGGTCCGCGCTAAAAAGTGTCCGAACTTGTAAGGCGTTAAAATCGTATACAGAGCGTCAAACTCCGCTTTAGTCTTCATTTGTTCGACTGACAGCGCGATACTGCGTTGACATTACAATTTAAATTCAACGTTTTAGCTTTTTCATATTCCTTTACATGTCACTACGTTTAAATAGGTTGACTTGGGACATTTTTTTCGTGGTTTTTGTATTAGACCCGTCGTCCATTTATTTGTAAGTCAATGATCTTAGCTATTGGAAAGCTATGGTCTCTGCCCACACTGAAACTGTGTGAAATGAATGTATTATAAACAAAGTCGTCTTATGCCCTTTGTGTGTACAGGGCAACGGCGGGCACTAGCAGCCACCTGCACTCTTGTGAACATCATATTTTTATTATAATCAAAACGTTTTCACAAAAAAGCATCAGTAAGACAAACGATGGGGTGAGCTATTATCTTTGCTTGCAAACAAAACGGTTTTGAAGGGTAATGGGGAAATTACAGGCACATGGGACTTGTCCATTTATGTCTCAGGGTGACGGGCGCAGCGGTGGTGCTCCTCTTATACTTGCGGTTTAAAGTGTTAGTGGCACTCGTACCACCAGGCGCTCGACTTGTTTGTCTCGCCACTTGGTATCAAAGAAAAATATTTTATAGGCGTATTATTTCTTAAACCTATCATAACAAGAAAAAAATATATATGCAGTTTACTTACCAACAGATTGAAATTTTGTATACGTACAAGAAGATGGATCACATTTGATAAATTACAAAATACCGAAGTCACATTGGAAGTTGCAAATTGGTTTCTTTTTTTTTAATAAATCGTTTAATCGAACTTTGTTCCTTTAAATCAAGATCTATGTTCTTTAAAACGAATTATAATTATCGCCTTATAATTGACCCTTTCGATCGGCACCATAAAATTACAGAATGATTTTTTTTCACATTTGGTCGGTTTTTTTAATAGTTTTAAAAGTCTTTCAATGCAGTATTATTAACTTTTAAAAACAAAATGAATATCTTATCTGCAATATTTAAAGCACTTTCCCTCCGTGTCCCACAGTCGTAAGACGCCCTGTATAAATACTGTTTAAGGAGAACACGAGCTTGTAAGTGACAACCATGGCCGTTTTCATTTTAACGTCTGGCTTGACAATTAAGAAGCAATACTCGTTGATATGAGGCATCTGAATAGCGTGTGAGTGGAGTTCCAGTCCTTGTCCACCGCAGTGTGAGACCAGCGACAAACGTGTGCGTACAGCGCCGACTCTAGCCCATGTAGCGCGCAGGTGCAATGAATACCCAGGTGGCGTGCCGTCAAATTGGAATACATACGACGGTAGAAATTTGAAATATCGTAAGGGACATTGTCAGCTATCACTTCTTCATTTGATGGAAATCTGGTGAATATGGGGGGTGTGGCCATAGGTCGTATTAAAAAATTCGACGATGTTTTGATGTTCTGATTGCAGATGAGAAACGGAATACTCGAAATTTCGTTTTCTCCGTCTTCAAAAAATATCTAACGTTCACTAGACGATAAGTCGAACGCGTTACCTAATTTTAACTGTTAATTTTAACTGTAATGTTGTGTTTAAAAGATAATTTTGTGCTCTATCTTTTGCTATTTAAAATGGATGTTTGATCATTTGTTACATAGCCGCGTTTCAGTTAGTGGATGGCAGATATATCGACCTCACGTAATTTATTTATTAGTAGCAGTAGAGCTCCTTGTGAAAGAATTCGTCCAGGGAAGTACTGCTACTTTATGTATTTCTGCCGCCAAGCAGTAGTGTGGGCATTACTGTGTTCCGGTTTCAAAGTGTAAAAGGGTGCTGTTGAAATTACAGGTATATGGAACTTGTCAATTTATATCTCAGGGTGACGAGCGCAGTGGCAGTGCGCCTCAGATCTTTGCGATTTAAACAGCTGAGTGGCACTTTTAACAATTTCCTCGGCGAACTCTTATACTAGGAGCTCTACTGTAAATTACTATAAATTTAGCGCATAAATTCCGAAAAACTCAGACGTACCGACCCGGATTCGAAACCACGGCCTCTGCTTGAGAACGGTAGGTCAAACCATTGGCTACCACGGCTTCTTACGCTAATTAGATTTTAATGTCGATATTTGTAGTAAAAAATCCAAACTAAGTTGACCACGTCAGTCAAATTTAGTAGCAGTAGAGCTTCTTGTGAGAGAGTTCGTCTAGGGAAGTAGTGCCACCTTACCTATTTCTGCCGCCACCTTACCTACTCTGTTCCGGTTTTAAAGGGTCCTGGTGAAATTACAGGCACATGGGACATGTCAACTTATGTGTCAGGGTCACGGGCACAGTGGCAGTGCCCCTCAGATCTTTACGATTTAAAACTCGGAGGACACTGCAATTGTTATGGACAGGCTTACCATCAGGTGCACGACTTGTTCGGCCTGTCACTTGATATTATAAAAAAAACCTAAAAATGTGTCACAGTTGCAGTGGGCGCAACATAAGCACTTTTTGCAAGACCTGTTTTAAATACAATCATCAGTCAAAGTCAATTACTCATGTAATAACTAACGACATATGAACAAAAAGAGGAACAAAAAATATTCAGTAACCGCTCAATTGAATCCCAATCGTTTCAACCGCCAGACATAGACAAACACTTGACCCCAATCGAAATACACCAAATAATGACCAATTAGTTTTATTGGCCACCGATGGCGATACATATTGAAACAAAATGATAAATAACTTTTTCATTGAAAAAAAAAACTGACCCTAAAAGTTGGCCTATCGGTTTTTTTTATTTCCATGGGATCCCTTCATCAGATGACTTCTTGGTGACAATGGGACTGTTACGAACTCGTGACGTGACGGTGACGGTTATTTGTTGATTACATTTATTGTGTCAAGTGAAAATTCGAGTTTTATTTGCGGAAAATATTTTTTAATTTGTGACAGACGAAATGAATCCGGAACATTAAGGACCAACTCGAGAGTATACCCTTTCAAACAAAAAAAGGAGTTTTCTAAATCGGTCCACAACTGACGGAGAAATCGTTAAGTAAATTGACATGTCTATAAAATTTGAAGGATTTCCTTTATTTCCTTGAATCTCCTCATCAGATTCTGACTTGGTGACAATGGGACCACCACGAGAGTGCACCATTTCAAACAAAAAAAAAGAATTTTCAAATTCGGTCCACAATTGACGGAGAAATCGGAAAACATACGTAAATAATAAATTTTTTTATAATAAATTTCTTTATTTCGGACTTAAATTATCCATAGTATGTTAATAACAGCAAAAACTTAAAGTAAGGTTAGTACAAACAAAATGAAAATTCTAAAACCACAACTACAGCTCCCATTGGGCCACACCTTTTGTTTGACTCATCCAATATTCTGCAATTGGACAGTCAAACCTCCAAGCGATAGCGTTCAGAATGCTGTTGGTACTTTTCCGGATGCGACTCCACAGGGCGACAATCCTCTTTCGCATGACGGCTTGGAAGCCGTCCGTACGAGCTTCCGTAAAACACACATACAGCCGTATAACCTCCTTTTTTTTTGAAGACGGTTAAAAATCATGTAGAAGAAACGAAGAAAAACAAAGAGCGTCCGTTAGTTCCAAATTCAAGTTATAGGTTTTTGATGATTTCATTGTCAAATATCTACACTTAAGAAATGATTACCATAATTTATTTTAAAAGTTCTAAGGCTAACTCTGGTAAATAAAAAGTTGTATTAGGAATTGAATTTGATAAAACACAGGAAGATTATTGAGCTGCGAAGCCTATTAGGTATATTTAAAATTTAATTAAGGCTGGTTTAACACATGGTCATTCCAGTCATTTCTAACCCTGTAGCTTTTTGCATTGTACTTCAAGGCCTAAATTTTCAAGAACACATCACCATTCTTTTGAGTTGAAAAATAATTATAAGCACATGTTTTAAAAATGTCAAACAATAATTTCACACTTGTGCATAACAAGAGAAGCCTATTTAATCGATTATTACAATTGAATCGGATACTCAATATTGCCAATGTCGATAACTGATAAAGTAGGTTATGTTTGTATGATGACATCTGTGTTTAAACAGTGACGTCAGCGACCTTAGTCGAAATAACTTCACGGTTTGATAATTTTAATGACACTTAAACAACTTCAGTGTTACGTGGTACAAATCTTTACAAAATTTTACTGATGTTTATTTTTCTGTAAGACTGAATATATAAAAAGAGAATTTTCAAAATATTGTCCTTTGTTTCGTGTATTAATTGAATGTGTCATACTAAAGTTAAAGCTTCTAGAATGTATCACATAAAGCCTCATAAAATTGATAACAAAGATAGCATTAAGGTATCTATGTACCATACAAGTGTAAAATGACATCATTGTCTCAGGCGGAACAAAATTACAATGATTATTAGTTATTGTCAACAAAATAAAAATCAGAAACAATTAAATTCAATTTAATGGGCGGCGACGAGATTTATCAATTTATTTATTTGAAGGTCAAATGTGATGAAGTATATAATTTTAGTAGCAGTAGAGCTTCTTGTGAAATAATAGTTTATCAAGGGAAGTACTGCAAATATTATCTATTTCTGCCGCCAAGCAACATTGTGAGCATTACTGCATTCCGGTTTTGTCGGGTAGCGTGCTGGTGAAATACGTGCACATCGGACTTGTTAACTTTGTCTCTCATGGTTAATTATCAGTAGTCAGAAATGACGTTTGGTCGAAATTTCATAACCTCGAAAGTAATTTTGAGAGGTAAATGTTTTTTGTTTTAAACCTAAGTTAACCTAACCTAATCGAATCTAATAGTGTCTTTGCGATAACCATTCAACATATCCTGAAAGAACAACCGTTTCGTTATAATTCGGTTTTCGGTGTAATGAAAATTCGAACAAACTTTATTTCGGACTAAACAATTTTCGAGTTTGTGATAGGTTACCGTAGTGGCAGTGCCCTTTAGGTATTTGAAATTTAAAGCTCTGAGTGGCACTGGCTAGGCATGTCGCTTTCCACCAGGCGCACAACTTGTTCTTCCCGTCACTTGATATCATATAAAAAAAGAGTTTAAATGATATCCATTATTAATATCATCATCTCATTATACGTCCCACCGCGGGTTTAGGCCATAGTCCGCTACGTTGGTTCAACGCGGGTTGGGGACTTTACAAGTTTTCCGAGGGTTGTGAACCTTCTTCCTTATTCATCCACCGAAAACTTCATGGTAAATTTCAAATTAAATTTCGTAAATAAATTCCGAAAAACTCAGAAGTGCGAGCCCGAATTAGAACCCACGGCCTCTGCTTGAAAGGTGGTATATCGAACCATTGGGCTACCAGGGCAATATGACCTCGTAAGATGTAAATTCAACATTACGCAAAAACTCGTGCATTATTATTCAATGTTTGTATTTAGAAAACACTTGTATTTCCCTGAACTATTTTAACCCAAGGACACATAAACCTCACGTATTCGACGTTTGCAATAAAAGCCACAAAATTACTGACCACTGAAATTCAAGGAAAAGTTAAAGACATGAATACGTATTGACCTATTTGACCTTGTGAAACAGTAATTTCTTATTCCAACAACATAGCCTAAATGTATGTCCAATATATAAAATGCAAATATAACTACGAGATTCGCATGCAAATACATCAAAATGGAAATTTTGCAATAAACTTCGAAGCACCTTTTGAAAGGCTAGGCTTTGTTTTTCTTTCCATCGTAACTCCCTGCCCGATCTCGGCAGCGAACACGTCTTCTCATTATTTTTTTGAACCGTTTACCAGTCACCAAAAATCTCTTGTGCGATATACATTTTAAAGATCACAAATATTAATAAAACGGAAATAATATTTATAAAAGTGGATTTATATAATTTTATGCAAAATGAAGAACCAACACGAATCACAAGGACTAGTTCGACATGTTTAGATATTATATTTACGAACTTTATTATATTTACACTGAACAGATATCAATCAATGTTCGAGAATTGGGAATGTCAGATCATAGAGGTGTCTTAATATCTATTCCAATATGTAATATAAATTATGTAATATATATTTAAAAAAATGACGCCATATGCACAAAGAAAAGAACTTTTTATCGTAGAAACACAGCATTATCCAAGTATCGTGCAGTGTATTGATTGGAATAGAGTCGTTACAGAGAACAAAAATATAAACCAAAATTATAATGCATTTCACGAACAGTTACTTACGATCCTAGATCACTGTATTCCTAAAAAAGCGGTAAAACTAAGAAACGAAAAAATCTAAACCTTAGTTGAGTACCGGTTTAAAAATAACAAGTAAAAATAAGCGTTTATAAAAATTATTACTCTTGCACATAGATAGCAGTGTTCTGAATAAATACTATAAAGGTTATGAAAAGGTTCTAAAAAAGGCAGTTAAAGTGGCAAAACGACAACATTGCATTAAAAGAAAGGAAGTATCGAAAAATAAAACAAAAACCATGTGGCAAATTGTTAAAGAGCGAACAAATAAAGTAAGTAAAAGTAAAAGTAAAATAATTGTACAAAATTTTAAATTAAATATTAATGATACAACTATAGAAAATCCTGACGTAATTGCTAATACCCTAAATGAATTCTTTGTTACAGTTGGAACTACAGAAATAAATAATAGTCCCAAGGGTAGACCAGTCGTATTCCCTTCGAATAAATCAATGTACTTAAGCCCTGTAAACCAAAATGAAATAAAAAAACATTATTAAAAACCTGAAGAATAAATCAAGTTTCGGCTGTGATGAATTCCCACAAGTTAATAAAACAATGTAAAGATGAACTAGCGGCACCTTTAACACACTTAGTAAACCATTCATTTTCTGAAGCTATCTTTCCTGACTTGATAAAAACTGCGTCTAAATCTAGAATAGCAAATGACCCAAATAGTTTCCGTCCAATAGCTCTTCTATCTACATTAACAAAAATTTTTGAAACTGCAATGGCAAAGCGTTTAAATTCATTTTGTGAAAAATTTTATGTATACGATGACAGTCAATATGGTTTTCGTAACAAAAGATCAACAATATATGCTCTATATACATATAACAAAGAAACTTTAGATATAATTAATAACCGCAAGTATGCTGTTGCATTGTTGTTGGATATGAGCAAAGCATATGACAGAGTATCCCATGAAATTCTTTTAAAAAAATTCCACGGTATTGGTGTACACGGAATAGCCCACAAATGGTTTCTATCATACTTGCAGAATCGAGAACAATTCGTAGATGTAGAACACTACGATTTTTGTAAAAAATATTTAACAGTTTACAGATCACATAAAAAAGTAGTAAAAAATTCAATACCACAGGGTAGTGTTTTGGGCTGTATCCTTTTTTTAATATATATAAATGATTTGCCAAAACTTTTAGATGACAAAACCATACTTTACGCAGATGACATTACTATAATATTTCAATGCAATAATAATGACGAATTAAAACAAAAATTAAATATTACATTAAAACAAATAACAAACTGGTTAACCGATCACAATTTAATATTAAACTTTACGAAAACTAAATTAATTCATCCCTTATAGATATCAAGTACACTGCTTCTCGAACATTTCCTGAAATCATTGACAAATCTACTCAATTAATTAGTTGAAGTCAAGATGATATCACGCGTGGCATCAAAAATACAATTGTAGTACTAGGCGTTATGTAAGGGCCAGATGATGTCAACGGTTCATGGAATTGATCTCAATGGTTTGAAGAATGTAACACTTTTATGGGCTTTAATATTGATGTGCGATGGCAGTAAACTAAATTCATAAAATTCGTTTAAACAATAAGGCATAAAAGGGACGGTTTGGATTCTCAATAACTTTGGGTAATAAGTATCTTTATGTAACCCATAATTCTGTCCTACAACCTTGGTTACATCATAATTGGTATTGATCATGGAGTATTGTTTTTTAATTACATGACATTGACTTACAAATAAATGGACGACGGGTTTAATACAAAAACCACGAAAAAAATGTCCTAAGTCAACCTATTTAAACGTAGTGACATGTAAAGGAATATGAAAAAGCTAAAACGTTGAATTTAAATTGTAATGTCATCGCAGTACTGTCTAATTTTGCTTGCTTCGCTGTCAGTCGAACAAACGAAGACTAAAGCGTGAATGACGCTCTGTATACGATTTTAACGCCCTACAAGTTCGGACACTTTTTAGCGCGGACCCGACGTCCATATAATTGTAAGTCAATGTTACATGGCAATAATGCTTCTACAGGGCGTTACAAATAGTTTCGTCTATTGGTACACATGATAATATATATGTTAGCAGCAGTAGACCTCCTTGTAAAAGATTTCGTTCAGGGAACGACTGCCACTTTACCTATTTCTAAGCAGTTATAGCAGTAATACGAGCATTACTGCGTTAGGGTTTTAAAGGGTAAGGATCCTGGTGAAATTGCAGGCATTTGGAACTTGTCAACTTATCCCACTGTCCCTTTGATCTTTGCGATTTAAAGCTCTGAGTGGCACTGCAACTGCTATGGATACGCCGTCCCTTACAACGTCGTTTGCAACCCGTCACGTGGTATCATAAAAAAAAATGTGTGTGATGAACCAAAAATTTACATTATTAATTTTAGTTAAAATTTTGTTTGTAAGTCATGACCTCAGGCACAAACATGGCCTAAGCTATATTTACAAATAATTTCCCTAATCATTTGCATGAAATTAGAATATTAAGATCCCGAAACCACACAGAACGTTTCATCAAAAGTTTGTCGTTTGTGCCACAGACAATGCCTCTATTGAGATATTTAATTTTATGTGTTTCAATTGGACTTGCGAAGGCCAGCAATATATGACGGCCGTGAAAACAAATTCGCACTATTTTTATTGAACCAATTACATTATAGTGTAGGTGGTGAGTGAAAATTGGAAATAGGGTATCTCCGATTGGATGTTTCACGTAATGTAAAATAAACGTTTTCAAAATCCAAATGATTCAGGTCACTATAAAATATATTAGGTTTCATTCTTGAAATACATACTTAGTCATTTTGCTCTGTTAATGTAATAAGGGCACGTTTACAAAATTACAACTTTTCGGGAAAGATATGAAAATTCTACAAACAAAATTAGTCGATAAAATGCTTAAGTAGGGAAGTTACAACATTTTACATATACTTACATAGTGAAAAAATTATATTTTTCCGGACATTTTTCCACATTTGACGTTCAACAGTTAAAGTTACTGAACGAAAACGATCGAGCCAATACAGAGGGTTTTTTCGCTGTTGTCCAAGCTTTTTAAATCTTATTTTTCTGTACCTTGTTTTTAGCCACACAATTTTATTTTATATTTCACGCCAAAAAAATTTCAAAAGATATTTGTGAATGATGAACATTCGAATTATATTTTTTAATTTTTCAGAAATTTTTACGAAAAAATTTCCACTATTTGAAAATTTTCAGAAAATTACCCAACAGTACATACACATAAATTGTTTCAGTATTATTTTTATAACTTTTACGTGACAAAAAGCACTTCTGACGCATATACATATATATTATACTTCTAATGATAAATGCGTTTTTGTTCCAGCTGTCTCGTGGCTGCATATACAGTCGATGCATTAAGATACTGGCGGACCCCCTAGATCTTTTGGTTCTGAGAGTCTTCTTACTCATTTATGCCTGAAATTTGTTTTCTGTATTTAAGTAAGCATAGTATACGTTAAATTAAGTTTATTTAACACTTGTCTTCACTCTTATCTAGCAGTAGCAGTAGACGCCTCGTGAAAGAATCCGTCCAGGGTTGTACTGCCACCTTACCGGTTTCTGCTACTAAACCGTGATGTGAGCATTATTGCGTTCCGGTTATGAAGGGTAAGGGTGTTGCTGAAATTTCGCACATGGGACTTGCTAAGTTTTAGGGTGACGGGTGCAGTGGCAGTGCCTCTAAGATCTTTGCGATTTAAAGGTCTGAGTGGCACTGCAACTGTTATGGACAGGCGTGTCGGTTACCACCAGGCCTACAAATTGTGCGTCCCGTCAATTGGTATTATAAAAAAGAAACTAAGACCCTGATGGTCGGTTAGTATGTCATCGGCTGCAGCTTTTGGAAATCGTTCGGTCAACTTTATCGTATTGTTCTCGATTACTGATTATTACATTACGGATTCTTGAGCCATTTCTTTATTTCACGTCGACATGTGATTCCCAAATATTTGAAATCTCATTTAACGAATTGCCTTTTCATTTAGTTCAAACGGAAGTCGTGACCAACTTGTCCAAAGCCGCAAACTGTTCATAAACCAAATTCGTTCACCATAAAGCTGACGCGTCTATGGTTTGTTTAGAATTCGCCCCAATTGCTCAACAAGAAAGAGACTGTGAAATTTGTCGTGTGTTGAATTTCTGATTTTATAACAGATTCAATGGAATCTGCTATCAGTTGCTACAGTACAGTAGCTATCAAAAAATGTTTTGACAGCAACTGTACTCATGAGTATTAAGACTATTAAGGGCTAGATGCTTAGAATAATAACGCACAGAATCATAGTTTCATATCAAACGAACTGTCACAAGTGAGGCAACAATCGAATTCATGTAGGCTAGTTTTAGTAGTAGGTTCATTTTCGGTTTTAGTGAATATTTATATAAAAATACAAGTTGAAACGCGTTACTTCCTTGTGGAATGTGATGTTAGTATCTATTTTATGTTTGTCTGACGTATTTTTACACTAATTTACCGCACATTTCCGTCATTTTTAGCTAAAATTTTGGAGCTGTTCGCGGTGCAAATTGACCTTGAGCACTGAAGGCCCGCCCGCTCGTGTAGGCCCTTTGGGAGCGCTTCAATTTGCCTCACTTAGCGTGTGCGGGCTAGGTTTCTATGCGTTATTATTCTAAGGCTAGATGTAGCGAGCTGCTACAATTGTGCGACTGTTTCTTTTTGTTTATAAGTTTTTAATTGAATTGAGTGAATAAAACGACTTTCATAGATTTCTCGCAGATGGTGTTACGGCAAAGAAGGCGTTAAAAACCAAAACAGCCTTTTTTTGTTTGCTGGGATACGTTTGGTTCAAATAGTTTTGCAAAAATTGCATGTCGATGGTAGTTTTATCGCCGCTTACGTGTAACGCCAAGTCTCCCATATTGCCTTTTATTACACAGCAACATAGAACGACGAAAACTGTCACGATGGGTCTTAAGTAATAATGAGAGTAACGTTCAGCCCATATGAATTTTAATGTAAGAAATAACAAAGTAAAGAAAATGAGAAGGAAAGGAAAGACTGTAACAAAGACAATGATATAAAAGCAGGTGCAATAATATAAAAACACTCCCTAACTTAAATTACATACAGATATGCTTATGGAAGAATATGAAGTTGACATTTACTTCAAAAGGGCCTGTATTCGTATATATATTGCAGTTTTATAAACAGTTAGGTTTACATGATTGAAGGACACGTCTTTTCTCTTCGAGAATTTTGTCAGGACGGAAAGAAGTCAAGTAAGAATGAAGAAGAAAAAAGTTTCAAAGGTAAGTGGCCAGGGACTGGATTTAGTAGCAGTAGAGCTCGTTGTGAAAGAGTTCGTCCAGGGTAGTACTGCTACCTTACCTATTTTGAAGGGTGCCGGTGAAATTACAGGCACATGGAACTTGTCAACTTATATGTCTTTGGGTGTCGGGCGCAGTGGTAGTGCCCCTCAGATCTTTGCAATTTAAAGCTCTGAGTGGCACTGTAACTGTTAAGGACAGACGTGTAGCTTACCATCAGGAGCACTTGTTCGTCCCGTCACTTGATGTTGTAAAAAAACAAAAGGTGGTGATAAAACAGTGGGATGACGATGAAAGAGGTCGCATCGTTACAGAACTACAAACAATATTCATAGATATAAAAAGATCACTTTGATTATAAATTCTGCGGTAACTATGATTATTTTCTCAGAACAATCGTCATACATATGGATACAAAAAGCGTTTACAAAATCTGGGCTATCTATAAAACTTTATCTTCCTGTTGTTGTTGAACCAGATCTCGTAATTAGACCGCCTCGGGAAAGCTGCGGTTTCCCGCACGTTATCGCTTAGCAACCAAGTGTTAATCAGTTTTCAATAACGACTATTACGGTTTAGAAAATTACAATTTCTGTGGACGAAGGAATGGCGTTGGTTGGTGGTAATCCTCTCGGTATAAGTCCTCTTTAATAAAACGCCTTAATTTTATATTTTACAGGAAAAAACACGCTTAATAATCATAACTTCTTCGTATAAATAATTATAACCAACTAATGGAGTAATTTCACAAAAATAATTGAATATCATGATGGTCAAACATCGTGACGTTCAAGAAACTTAAAAATTGCAATTATTAAAGGGACATCTCTAGTCAGATGCTGGTAGCTGTAAAGGTACCCAGTTGAGTGAAGAAATAGATTTCTTACAGATGACAAAAAAAAAACAAAAAACGAAGATTTGCAACAAGCATATAGAAAACTTCGTAAGATCCGCTGGTTTGTTTCGTAGCTTTTGTATTAATAAATTCTGTGCCTCCAATGAAAAAGGGAATAACTCAAAATCGACATTTTTCAGGAGAGGCAAAAACCATTATTTTATTGATTATTGGTTGATCACATTTACTATAAGTACTTTTTATGATATCTAGCTTTAGGTATACATCTAAGCTTCCGTCGCTTTAGTCCTATTTTTTTTTCCTAGTCATTATGGAACAATACGAAAAGTGGCTTTATGTAAACATATATCTGTATTTAGTCGTCAAACATGCACATATTTTTTGAGTTGAGACCACTTGTACCTTTAGACTCGTAAAAAATGCCAGATAACTAAAATTATGCCTTTCAAAAACGGTGAGTTATGCTCTTACTGCAATAAGAAAAACGGCGTTAGAAGACTTCTGGAGAGATGTCCTATGGATATTATGTAATCGATCACGCTGAAGCCAACCAAACAAAACAAAAAGGGCATAACTCGTCTTGTACCGTTTTTCACTGGAGGCACTGAATTATAACAAACTAGTGGGGTAATTTCACAAAAATAATTGAACACCATTGTGGTCAAACTTGTGTGACATTAAATAAAATTAAATATTACAATTATAACTTACGTAGCAAAGCGGAAGATGTTACGGTGATTTACAGCAGTTAAAAGTATGGTTGTACAGACAGAGTTTGTTAATTGCACTAAACTATTCTAAGTAATAGAAATAGGCTGTCAATATCGTGTCTTTCGATCTTTATTTTAACTGTGTCTTTTTGTTTGAGTGTACTTTTTATGTAAAGAGTTGATCTCTTTGATATTTCAAATCTTTGACGCGCAGACATTTCTTTCCTATAAACAAACTTCAGAAACTAGGTCATTAGCTATGTGCCACCGGTTGGATACACTCCCCGTAACGCAGGCATCGTAAGAAATACATTAGCGTTAAAATTACCAGCTCGTTTAGTGCTAAGTGGCTTAGAACGTTATATCTTGATATTAAAGTGACTTAACTGTAAATGTTGTTAATATTTATCTATAAATTAATTTGTGTTACAATTTTTTCTGCAGCTTCAGCTCCTTGAATCTTTAATTTTATGTAAACTATGACAAGATTTCTTTAATGGAAGATCTGAATATTTTCAGAAGTAAATCGTTCACAAGCTGTATAATCTTCAGGAAGTGCCTACGGAATTCAGTCATCATTTCCAAAGTTTATCCCCTCATCAGGGCATCTTTGTTCCCAGCCAAGTTTATTGATATAACTACCAAACAGATGTGTATCATCTCTAAAATAACAGGAGATAACATAAACATTCTAACTATGCGGATTGTGGCCCACGCTCGTCTTCGGTGGTCTAACTATTTATCTGGATCTATTTTAAAAGATTTGGTCAAGTGTGAGCGTCCCTGCTGTAGTGAGAGATTTGTTCTGTCGATCTCAAAATCAATATCGATACTTCAGGGAAAAAAAGGCGTAAAAGTCAAACTTCAAAGTTTGAAAGGTGAAATAAAGTCGAGTGAAATCATTTTTATTAAGGTTTTTAAAGCTATTTTTACGCAAAAATTTTGTTTTTTAATGAAAAATTGTTTTTTTCTTTTTGAGTTGCCAGAGACGCACGGCTTTTATTTCGTCTCTATTTCTGGTTATATACTTGATGGCCAAGCATGAAGCTTCATTCGCACCATGAGTCGTTTAATTTGGTCGGACGGAGAATAGGAAGTAGACACCCAGTGCCGGGCCCATACTAGGGACGAGTATCCTTCCGTCTATGGGGCCTACCACAACCTCTCAAAACAATATTACTTTAACCTTACATTAACTTTTCGTATCATGACGCGCTTAAAGTAAGCTTATTATAGTAATGTTAAAACTATGATGTTTTATTGGCAGCTTTGTGACTATTCATTCACTCAGTTCGTACCATGACGCGACTTTGACATTAAAGTAATATTGTTCTTATGTCAAATTTAGCAAGCTTAAAATAGTTACTCGGGCACAGTGGAAACAATACTATTTTCGAATTTATTGTCTAAATAATGATTAAAAGTTAAGTTGAACTTATTTATTTACTAAATCCCTTCAATATTCTGTTTATTTTTTTATTTAATAGTACATAGGAAATAATTTATCATTAAATAAAAATACGCGATGTTTATTTCGTAAAATTATGACAGCAATACCTATAGCTCCTTGGCAACACTAACAGTTGACACTAGACTATAATTCCGAAGTCACAATGTAACAATCAAGACTCCGCTTATTTTGTTTATTTTTCTTCATTAGAAAAGTAATTGAAAACAAAGTAATTTTAATAGATATTATTATTACATACTTTTCTTTTTTAACAGTTACAATTCTCTGAATGTAAATAACATTAAGTACTTTAACATTATACTACGATAAGACGATTCGGAACATCAAGAAAGAAAAAGATGATATTATATAGTTCATATAGCGTTACTTCTTTCAAATTTTAAGTGAGGAATAGACAATATTGGGAATCATTCGTTCTTTCAATCACTTTAGCAATAATACATTGCTTGGTTGACAGGTTTGTTATGGTACGAATATGAGTAATATTGTAATAAGCTTACTTTAAGCTTACATTGAAATAAGCTTGTTTTTGGAAAGGTTATGGAAGGCCCCCAGGGCCATGTGCCATCAGTTAGTGACATGCCACTTGGCTCTAGTACAGCGGGCATGTTAACTGTGCCCAAGGCCCGGCGGATGATGTAGTTGAGGGTAAAGGGAGGACTTTTTTACAATTACGCAAGTCTATCGTTTTATCATCACAGCGCTAACATGCAATGCGTTGCGAGCTTTTATTGTAATGCCTTACATATTTTTGTGTTTGTCCTTTTGTTATTTAATCTTTTGTTTTTTTTAATTTAAAAATAACAATATCTTATCTTAATGCTTATATTGTATTTATGTACTGTTGCTTTTTTACTATTGATTTTTCGATTTTTTTTTGTTTATATGTATCGCATTTGTGTGTTTTGTGATAAATAAACCATTTATCTATCTGTCTATCTGTCTTTTAACAATAATTAGATATCTTAAGAACTTAGCCATAGTAGCACATTTGCCATATTTGAATCCTAAACTGCACACAGGTGCCCCAAATTCTTTCAACTACCGCATTCAATCATGCAAGGTGAAGGATTCCTAAAGTTCATAGTAATGTTACTATATCGAGTGAACTTGTTCTTTTTATAGGTAACGAGACGTGACGTATTGTTTCAATCTTTGATCTGTAACGATGATGCGTTTCCCTTTAATGGGGTACCATGTTTAATGTTTAGTGGTGATCATCTGCAGAGGCAATAGCTTCGCGGATTCTGTAGCCCGTGTACTGGAAATAGTTTGCCCTTCATTGTTAGCTAGCGACATGGTCACACATTTAATTTAATTTAGTGGAATAGTTTACGAACTAGAGTAGTTTTGGTGACTGAAGTAGAAAATGTAGAAAATGCACAAAAAAAAATTTTGTTTGATCTCATGTTCCATAATCTAACCGTAAAAAACTTGAATAAAGTATGTAGAAAATATCTATAAAACTTTGTAAAAGTTATGATTAGTATTGTATCTATTAACTGGCTCCATGGCCGAAGCATGCTGGTTTGCCACAAAAAGGTCCCGGGTTCGATTCCCGGGTCGGGAGAAATATTTGTAAGGCTTACATTTGTTTCTCTCGTGAATTTGGGTGTATTTTGTGGTGTCTATGTGTGTGTCCATGGCATCCGCGATACAGGATTTCGGGCTGTGGGTGTGTGCGTTATTATTATTTTTATATTATTATCTATTTTTAAACGCATAACGCACTCTAGTATATGTATCGCCTTCGTAAGATTACTAGGTTATACACTGCCAGACACAGATCTTTTATTTTTATTTTTACAGATCTATTTCTTTTTTATGCTATCAAGCGACGAGACAAACAAGTCATGGGCCTGGTAGTAAGCGACACGTCTATCCACGACAGTTGCAGTGCCAGTCAAGAGGTTTAAATCGCAAAGAACTTAGGAGCACTGCGACTGTACCCGTCATCCTGAGACATAAGTTGACAAATCCGATATCCATGTAATTAATGTCACTAGCTCCCTTATCTTTCAAAACCGAAACCCAGTGTTGCTCACATTACTGCCTGGCGGCAAAACTAGGGGTGGTGGCTGTACTTCCTTAGTTTTTACGTTGTCCTAAAAAGAAGTGTTACCATAACGCAAGCAAAGGCAAATGGTATTTGTTTTCATCCTCATTTGGCATCAAACAATGTAGCAGAATCCATCTCCAACCTTCTAATGGCCGCGAGTTGACACATGATTCACCGAAGCGTGAAATAGAACAGATTTGCATAAAATTACATAGACGCGACGTCTGCCACAGTCCACAATTCATATGTAAATGCCACTTCGGTATTTGTGGTATTTGTGCAACGAACTTATGAGTTAGATGTGTCTCTTCAATGACAGTCTTTGTTCTATTCAATGTCCAAACGCTATAAAAAATTTGCATATTGGTGAAACTCCATATTTATATTACATTCGATTTGATATCGTATGATTTCTTTTAATTTTTATTTCCAACACCCGAATCGAACGTCAAACTGTCGTATTCGAAACGGAACCGAAATGACGTCACACCCGTACGATTACTCGACTGGAAAAGGTAGATGGGAAAAGGCTACAAACTTTATTCAGAACACAGTTATCGAATGAAAGTTTAAATAATTTGAAATATAGTCTGGATTTTGTTCAATTGTCTTAATTTATTTTAATGCATTCCTATATTTTAGGCCTTCAAAGTCTTATAAGTGTATATAAAAGGATTTGATTTTTTCTTATACTCTATTTCACTGACTAACTCCGTAAACGCTGTTGGATAACGATACCGAATTTAATATAATAATAGTGTATAGTAAATATAATATAATATAATAATAATAACGCACACACTCAACATAGCCCCCTACTAGGAAATACCGAAAACCCTGTGTCGCAGGTGCCATGGACACACACATAGACAACCACAAATTACACACAAACTTACGAGAGGAATAAATGTAGGTCATACAAATATTTCTCCCGGCCCGGGAATCGAACCTGGGACCTCTGCGCGGCAGTCCGGCATGGTAACCGTTCGGCCACAGAGGCAGTTAAGTATAAGTTAAATAATAACATAACGAACAAATATAGTACCAATCGAGTCCGGGAAAATGTATAAAGTGCAATCAAAAGTAAGTAAACAAGTGAGACGTTTCTAGACAATGATTATTTAACGAATTAGATCTTTTTTTTGCGAACAAAGCATTATGTTGGAAAAAAAAAAAACTATTTTTCCGGATATAAATAGCGCATATTTGTTTTTTCTAACAAACCGTGTCCATGGAACCTGTAAAGGGCCCGAAACGTTGGTAAGTTCGAAAAAACAAATATACGCGATTTAAATCCGGAAAAATAGTTTCATTTCCTATGTGTAACAATCGCGGAAACCTAAGAACTTGATAAGAATTATTTAATTTCAAAGGGCGCGATTTGAGCGAGATAATAATAGGGGTTAAAGTATGAAATTGCCGATTTGTACTGAAAATCTAAATTGTTTATTTTTTTAATTTTTAACAAATTTATTTAATCAAAATAGTTGCCATTATTATCTATACATTGCTGCCATCTAATGGGAAGGTTATTAATGCCTTTGCGATAGAACTCCGACGATCTAGACTGCACAAACTGTGTGAAAGCATTTTGTACTGCCTCCTGGGAAGAAAACTTCTTGTCACGTAGATAATTGTCCAAATCACGAAAAAAATGGTAGTCCGTTGGAGCAAGGTCTGGTGAATACGGAGGATGACGAATGGTTTCTAACTGCAGTTCCTGAAGGGTCAAAATGGTTTCTCGTGCTGTGTGAGGTCTCGCGTTGTCGTGGAGCAATAATGGTGAAGATCGATTCATGAGTCGGGGCTGTTTTACTGCTAGTTTTGTCAACATGGTTCGGAGTTCGGCACAATAGACATCTGCCGTTATTGCTTGACCAGATCGGAGAAAACTATAGTGAATAACACCATGCTGAGACCACCAAACAGTTACCATTACCTTTTTATTGGTAAGTTTTGCTTTAGGACACTGTTGTGGCATTTGACCGGATTTGACCAGCCATTGCATTTTTCTTTTCCGGTTATCATAAAGAATCCACTTTTCATCACATGTTACAATTCGATCCAATATTCCTTCATTTCTGCACCGGTACAACAAGGCAACACAAGTTTCAACACGCGTTTCTTTCTGCAGATCAGTCAAATCATGAGGCACCCATTTTTCGTATTTTTTTATTTTATTGATTTGACGCAAGTGAGTCAATATTGTGGGTAAGGTAACGTTAAACCATGCCGCTAATTCCTGGGTAGTTTGACTAGGATCGGCTTCCACTACCTCTCTTAATTCATCGTTATTCACCTGTGTGGGCGGTCTTCCTCGTGGCTCGTTCTTTAAGTCGAAATTTCCATCACGAAAGCGTTTAAACCAAAATCGCACGGTGCGTTCATTAGTAGACCCCTCTCCAAACGCAGCATTGATATTGCGGGCTGTTTCTGCCGCGTTAGTTCCGCGTCGGAACTCGTATTCAAAAATCACTCGAATTTTCGCAGTATCCATCTAAATATAAATAAATATCCATTGAAAGTCGATATTCAAATGATTCAAATTTAAAAAAAAAAAATCACAGAAACCATTTGAAAAAAGTTTCATTCGAAAACCTCAAACCATGAAGATTCTATGAAAATTCAAAGAACCTATTGCAATAAAACGGCAATTTCATACTTTAACCCCTAATATTATTCTCGCATAGACAACTGGTTTCGATAAATGTATTAAGCATATCATGGAGTTTTGTGATTTTGAAAGTAACCTCGCCAACAAACTGTTTTTGCAGAAGTATAATTGTTATCTTATACGCAGTTTTTAATGAAGATAATAGTCCATAACACCTCATCGTCGTTCGTAAATAGGCGTTACATTGTAACTTTCATGCTACGTTAAGTTGTTAAACTTATATCGTGTACTTATCGTGAATTTTATGACCAAACTTTCTATTTTGTAAAGATCTATGCTGTGGATTATAATAGATCTAATATTCATCAATTAATTTTAGTAACGTTATACTTACTATTCACAACCTTTTTCCAGTCGTTAAACGGGGTCTCAATGAAATACGCGTTTCATATGTCAGGCAACATCATAAGTTAAGGCCGATTCACTAGAGTTTTACGGCTTGTAATAAATTTGAATCAATGTGACGGCATGCACATTTAATTACTTATCTACAACACTATTGCCTGTGGTTGATAAGGTAACACTTGAGCTGTTTAAGGTCATCAAAAAAACCTTTACAAAGCATTTACGCTTAAGTTTCTTTAACGAATGAAATATGTTTGTTATATAATTAGGAACATGCTGCGTATGCGTTATTTTACCGTTTTCGCACGTAATAAATATTATTTGTTTAAATACTGAAGGACATTAACTTCCCACGTTTCGGACAATAAAGATAAAAGTATGCAATTCAGTAGGTATTAATGCTAAATTAATGCCTACGTTATAAACTTTATTATAAGATCATGATCATGCCTTAATTGTCGATAATTAATTGTTACGTGTTTATTAAGTACTCACTTCGAATATATATGAGATCGGATACAGTGTTGTGAGCGGCTTACTAACCGATCGACGAAAGCTGCGGTGAGGTGGACGTCTTGTATCGAAATACGTGCAAGTAGGTACACATTAATTGCCCGTTGAATAATAATGTATTCATTGACATCTTGAACGTCTTTGCGAATATGTAAATGGAATTATAATGAAATATATTCATATTCGAAAAAGATAATAGTCTTACTTATTGTACAATTAAGATTATTACGTCAGCTTTAAGTTCGCCATAGAATTAGCTGCGCGCACGTTTTCCTTCAAGAATTATTTATATATATATTCTAGATATTATATGAAAACTATTAGTGGCGCAGATGCTACGCCACAGAAGCGACAGTAGCGCGTATATAAGCGTCTTATAAGAAATGGCCCTTAGAAAGGGGGCATGAACTTACCTTGCAGGCAAATAGCGCACTCTGCCACGTGGCCTTGTTCTCGCTAAAGTAGTAGCAGCTGTGGCCGAGTCGGATGAACTCGGGCGGGCACACGTACGACATCTTAGTCGAGTTCCGGTGCCCCGACACGCCTTTACCTATAGACGTAGAACGATATAAATAGAGCTGTATATGAGCTATATAAGGGGATATAGAGGTTGTTTATACGCTTCGATAAGCGTATTTGTTTACTAAATTTATTTTTATTCTGCATTTATTTTTCGTATTATGTTAGTCTTTTGTTTTTCGGAACCTTTGTTATATCCATTTGTAATTTTTATGTTGTTTAATATCAACATCATAGAGGCATATCAAATACGATTAAAGAATGTTTTATAAAAGCTTTCGTAAATGGCTTATATCACTACAATTTGTTTTCATGCCACTCAAAACTTCAAACATGCGCTTTGTACTCATACCGATTTAGAAAACCAGTAGTCACCGTTCTATTGTGAGCAGTAATAAGTAGAGATACCCTTTTAGCAGACTAAAATAATCATAAACAACAATCAGTCCAGTAAAGGAGCGAGATTATCCATAATGGTAGAACGAGTAGGAAGACAAGTTCTTCTAGGTATTTCAAGGTAATCTAAATTGGTCGTTGGCCTGTCTTTTCGTCAATTGATGCAAACACATGCAAATTTTGAATATGCAAAAGTTCAAGGCCGTATATTATTTGTCTAGTTTCGTCAGGAATGGCGGAAATAAGTGATTTGAGTTGTATTTCCATGTTGCTTTTACGACTTACAATTTTATTACTTAGTTTTTTAAGGTATATTTTGATGTGTACATAAAAAAATATATATTAAGTTGTAGTAAATAAAGTAATTAACTACGTAATTTTAATTCCTGTTATGTGTAACTATTTATAAAATTTATATTATGTACACATACACACTTTACACAAATATACACAAACACGTTTTCATCTCACTGTAACTCTTTCGACTTTATTTTCCTTTTTGTTTTATTATAAGGGTTGCCTCATATTGCCGCGGGGGTGCATTAAAGCGAGTAAATGCAACATAAACTTTATTCTCAATGAGATAAGGCAACATTTCGTTAAAGTAAAAATGAAAACGAAGCTGCAGTAAGTGGCGGAGTGCAGTGGCGGGCGCACTTTATGAAATGCAACTTACTATATAACATATTCTTCACGAAATAAAATATGCATTTCTACAAACGAAAGAGTAAAGCCTCTAAAGACTTTGCATTCAAAGAAATACCGACTTTATTAAGTAGAAAATGAAATTGTATATTGTATAGCATCTACTAAGCAGTCTGTTTTTTAAAGGAATACATAGGGCGCAATATAAGCTCCCGGAAGTGGCCACTTACTTAAACAATATTTAAAAAGTAATTACAAAATTGAAAATGGAACTCTTTGGCTGTAGAATGCAGTTTATTTCATCTGACTGCCACTTGTTTTTACATTGTGGCGTCATTTTACAAATTGGTTGTTGAACATCACCATGGATTTAACTCGTGAAAATTTTCGTAGTATGATTTTCTACGACTTTAAGTGTAAGCTAACAGCTCAGCGGAGCTTCGCTCGGCTTCAAACTGCTTTTGGCGTTGAAGCACCATACAAGACCACTATTTATAGCTGGTTTGCATAATTCAAACGCGGTCGTGTGAATCTCAGTGACGAATTTCGTGATGGTTGCCCGTCCACTGTTGTGAACAACAAAAACATCGATGCTGTGCGCCGCATGATCAAAACAGACAGGCATGTGGCGTACCATGAGATTCGGGCATCTTTAGGCACAGGCATGAGTCAAATACTACACAAACATTTGGGTGTGAAAAAGCTGTGCTCTCGGTGGATCCCATACAATTTGACTGAGGCTCATCAAACGGTGCACTTGGTGCAATGCCATGCTTACCAGATTCAATGAAGTGGCGTCAAATTTAGTACCAGGTGACGAAATATGGGTTTATAGTTACGATCTCAAAACTGCTTAAGCAATGGGTCTTTCGAGATGAGCCGAAACCAACCGAAGTGGCGCGCGTGCAAAGTGCCTCTAAGCGGATGATTGCTTCTTTTTTAATAAAACTGGACACGTGGCTACTATTGCTTTGGAGAATCATTGTACCGTGAATAGTGATTAGTACACGACCATTTGTTTGCCGGAAGTTATTGACAAACTTCATAGAAATAACTGTAAACGTCGTATCATCTTGCATCACGATGGCCAGACAGACAAATGAATTTTTGAAGGTGAACAACGTTGACCCTATGAGCCATCCCGCGTACAGTTCCGACCGGGCACCTTGTGACTTTTATTTTTTTCCAAAAATTAAGAACCATTTACGCGGTCAACGATTTTCGTCACCTGAAGAGGCTGTCGAAGAGTATGAAAAATATGTTTGAGAGATTGTCACGGAGGAGTGGCATAAATGTTTTCAAAATTGGTTCATTCGTATGAAAAAGTGCAATAACGCTAACGGAGAATATTTTGAGAAACAATAAATTCATTTCTGACCATTTGTAGTATTTTTTTCTTATTCATTCCGGAAACTTATAGTGCGCCTCACGTATACCTTATAGTTGTGAAGGTAAGTTACACTTTGTATTGCCCGAGGCGGGACAAGTAGTCGACGCCAGATTGCGTCGAGCACCACAACGCAGCGTGGTTTTACTCTTTTATTAATTTTTAACCGACTTCAAAAAAGGAGGAGGTTCCCAATTCGACTGTATGTTCTTTTTTCTTTTTTTTTGTATGTATGTTACGCGATAACTCCGGTATTTGTGATTTTCATGATTCTTTTTTTGTTGGAAACTTCCATAGTGGTACTTCCATAGTGGTCCCATTTAATTTTGAAGAAAATCATCCACCTTTAAGGGTGGCCGTTCACGCATGAAGATTCATTTTTATAAATAGCGCCTAACTTTAATTTAGGAGCAATTATTTTAATGGTTGATTTTGCTATTTCTCCAATTTGAGGCGTTTTTCTCTCAATATACTTTGAGTAGTGAGAACCGATTATTATTATCTCCAGTGTCAAATCCTGTATAGTGGCGAACTAGGTGATATTTCAATAAAACTTAGCAAATAGACGTAATTCCATGTACTTTTGAGGTCGGTTTTCTTAGTACTCTGTACTGAGATTATTATTAGAAGAAATGTATACCTTATTTAGTACAGAATATGTTCTATAGTATATTGCATTTTACAAGGTGCGCCTGCCGCAGCCCGCCGTCGCTTCCTGAAGTTTCGTTTTAAATTTTTTGTTTAACGAAATGTTGCTTTATCTTGTAGCGAATAAAGTTTATGTTGCATTTGCCGGTTTAATGCAGCGCTACGCTACTCGCGCAGCCCGTCAGTGGCAATATCAGGCAACCCGTACCCTCATAGCTATTATTAAAATGTTTAACACCACGACCGTAGACTCATTGTCATTTACTTGATATTGTATTGAGTAGAAGCCGTGGTAGCCTAATGGTTTGACCAACCGCCTCTCAAGCAGAAGCCGTGGGTTCGAATCCTGGCTAGAATTTATGTGTGAAATTTAATTTGAAATTTACCATGCGCTTTGCAGTGAAAGAAAATATCGTCATGAAACCTGTACGTCGAAGAAGATTCGCAAACCTCGGAACCGTATGAAGTCCGCACCCTGCATTGGGCCATCGTAGCGGACTATAGCCTAAACCTTCGCCTGAGAGGAGACCCGTGCCAGAGAGACGTGTAAATGTGTTGATGATGGACATTTGATGATATTACAATAATTAATCTGATACTGCTACCAGGACTGTCTGAAGAATAACCAACTCCTCAACTACTTAAGCGTGAAACACAGAGAAAGGGTGCGGGTCCGGCGCGTGTCGGATCGGGAGCACGGCGGGTGTAACTACGTGTATTTATATGGACGACAACACACCACGAGCGGGCGCTAGACGGGCGCAGATTGGGTCCTGCGCCCGCTCGTGGTGCGTTGTCTTCCATAATATATACACGGAATTACACCTGCCGTGCTCCCGACCCGCCCCGAGCCCGACACGTACCCGCTGTCAGTGTGTTTCATGCTTTAAATGGAACTATTGTGTTTTGGCTCATTGAACTGGTGTCGATGAGTAGTTAGCTTACATATGGTGACTAATTAGCTTTTCTGTAGTACACCGTTTTGTATCGGGTTTTTTTATTTATTTAGCAAGTGCTCATTACCAGACTAGCGATATAATTTAATAGAAATGTAGTTTTTTACTTATTTTTTATTTTATTGGCCAGTCAACAATTGTTATACCAATTATATAGTCAGAGACATACATGCAAAAACTAAAAAGTGCAGAATCTACTACAGACCGACACTACATGCACAGTAAATTATTGCAGTGTAAAAATAAGTTACAAAAAGCATTAACTAACCATGTAAGTTACTTGCAAAAACAAATATATAGCACGGAGAAATCTAGGAAGCCTGCGGGGAACATGAAATGATGTGAGGCTTAGAACTGAACTGCAGTTCATTTATACTTACATTGCGACCAAAACACGATGAAAACTATAGCTGCTATTGCCAGCACCTTCCCTCTCCGTTCTAGAGCTTCCATTTTGATTTTTATTTGTTTATTTATATTACTGAAGTTCACAAAATCACTAGCAATGCAAAATTCAGATTAAAAGTATTGAACACACTGCCACTATCTTTTAATAAAACACAATTTGCAATTAAAACAATTACACATTTTGCTTTGTTTTATTGGGAATGTAATTTAAGTAGTACGTCAAGGTTCACCGTTTAATCTGAAACAAAGAGAAATAGATTAATAAGTAACATGTTTTGTAGCAGTAGAGCTCCTTGTGAAAGAGTTCGTCCAGGGAAGTACCGCCACCGCAATGATTTCTGCCGCTAAGCAGTAACGTAAGTATTACCACAGATTACTTAATAGTTATAGATGCATCACTCTCATACAAAATCGAAAATACCTACGCTATAATAGCCTCCTAAATCTGATTTATGACACCAGGCGCTCACTACGAGGAAAAAGGAATCTAAGCACGCTCTCAGAGAGGTGAAGATAACGTTGCCCGCCGTGTGCAGTCGTGCGAAACCGAATGCTCATAAATGAAAGATAAGTATAAGAGCTTGCGCCGACGTCGGCGCACTTAGCGGTAGGCGTTTTATTGCATAACCTTGAGCGAGTGATGGAGATGGATGTATTACTGAGTTTCATTTTGAAGGGTAAGAGTTCTGGTGAAATAACAAGCACATGGGACTTGTCAACTTGTCTCAGGGTGACGGGCGCAATAGAAGTGCCCCTCAAATCTTTGTGATTTAAAGCTCCGAATGATACTGCAACTGTTATGAACGGGCGTGTCGCTTACCACCAGGAGCAAAACTTGTTCGTCCCGGCACTTGGTATCATAAAAAAACCGCGCAAAGAAAGGTTAAAAGACCTACTACACATGACATGCGAAGACATAATAGCCACATTGAATCGGGTAGAATAGAAACAGGTTGAGGAGGATGATGGGGCGGTGTGGCCCGTTTCGTCGTGAAGAGGGCAGGGGGAAGACGTAGCTGCTCCTAGGTGTTGGGGGGGTTCCGGTGCGCAAAGTCGATCCCGGATCCCTCCCACTAGAGCACCCGAGAAGGCCACCGTGGGGTTTTAGCCGGTAGGAGTCCGGCATAACCTCTGCCCCCGCGGCGGAGAGGTATTCTAGGAGGATGTCCCCACGAAAAAAAAGGTGGAATAACAGGTTAAGATCATTTTGGTAAAACTTACAGATGAAACACAGCTTGCATTGAAAAGAATAACTTTAATCGTTAAGTTTCTTAAAAAAGAATACAAAAAGAGAAAAAGAAATAGATAATAAAATAAATTATAAAACAAGTATGACCGGACTTCACAATATTTCAGTCAGCTCAAGTTCTCTACAATACTCTACATAACCATATGACTCCTGGGTATCTGAAAGAGCGTTTCAGCCTTCTCAGCTTTCTTCGCTCTCTCGTTAGGTCCCTGTTACCTTTTCCGTCCTTCAATTCCAGTTCTTATTCTCACTCCTACTCTGTTCTTGCGATCGGATTATGAAACGCAGTTCCCATTACTGTTCGCGATAGTGAATATAACTCCTTGGATATTTTCAAAATGAGAATTAAAGAGCACTATTTATCCACTGTTCCATCCATTTTATAGGTATTATATTATGAAATATTCATTTATGTAGTTAATAATGTTTTTTATTACATTTATTTGTAATGCACGTAAACCCGTATTGTAATTATTTTGTCCTGTATTTTGGTCTGCAGGAAGAAATTTCATTTAGAAATGAGGAATACAAACAAAAGAACAAGACAAAAGGTCTGTGTTCTCGTTTTTACTTAATATGATTTGTGTTTTTCTGTGCAATAAATGATTAAATGAAATAAAATAAATAAAAGTATTACAATGATTACTTGCTAAGGATTGCGGCGATCGGTAAGCGCGTCCGACAATATACCAACGGTTGCACTATGCTGTTTATGAAAGGCAACAATCTTACTACGGGGAATCAAGTTATCAAATAAACTATTTTTCTTTCTAAATTCGAAAAATAAATCTCATAACTGAGCGAATCAGAGACTATAGAAATGTAGCAATGTCGGACCCACTTCGGAAGTCGCTTGTGCACTAAGTCCGATTCAAATCCGAGAAAATACGAAAGTCACTTGAGATAAAATGGTCCCTGTGACATTTCGGACAGTCATTTTTCACCGGTGTTCTTCACTTCATGTTTTTGGTCAACCCTAATATCGAAAGTTTCAATGTCACTAATCAATAAGTTTTCGTTTTGTTTATAAATTAATCTGCGATTCCAACTTTTGCTAATCTAACACCATGATGACCCTTAAAAGTTTATTGAAATAATAAACAGCTATAATTATCTGTAACTAAACGGACAGTTAACCTAACTAACAACACAACATCTTCGTCACTTTTATGGCTGTAATCTAGATTTCTAGACTATCTCCACTGCCCTGAAAAGCCTTAGCACATTGTTAAATAAATTATAGGGTAAATATTGGCTAAGTTACCTAGTTTATTAGGCCAGTGTTAGTATAATTTTAAGTCAAGAGAATTATAGTCATTTTAGTGATACATTGGAGTTGTTATAAAGCTTTTAGAGTTTCTCTTCGCCTTTAATAGCAAGGTTCTCATGTATAAGGTCTTAATTTATTTGCACCGGACCTTCTGCTTGGATTGTACTAATGAAAACAAAGTTTAAACATGTTTAGAATAGGTTTTACAATGTATTCAAAGGTCAACATACATTAAATCGTAAATATAAAATTTTAATTAAGTAATAAAACTCCAGTGTCTACTACTACCTTTTTCAGAATGGAATTACACTATTTAAAAGAGATTCCATAAGTTTATATATTTTTTAAATTAGACAGAAAAGCAAAAGTTTGTGACGAGACCCGTATCTAGGAAAACCTGGCAGTATCTTACATCATAAACGACAAAATCAGAATATATATTTACTAAAAACATTTACATGACATTTTCGTTCCGCATGCTGTTGAGACGACGGGTCGCTGGGGTACCGATGCGAAAAAGTTTGTAGCGGAAATCGAGCGACAGCTAAGAGAGAGCGGAGATGGCTCCCGCGCCGGGTTGTTATTGGCGCAAAGATTGTCCATTGCTATACAGCGAGGAAATGCGGCAAGCGTGATAAGGTGCCCACCTTTGCTCCGGGATAAGTCACGTATTTATTATACTATCTTAGAATAATAACGCATAGAAACCTAGTCCGCACACGCTAAGTGAGGCAAATTGAAGCGTTCCCAATGGGCCTACACGAGCGGGCGGGCCGTCAGTGCTCAAGGTCAACTTGCACCGCGAACAGCTCCAGAATTTTAGCTAAAAATTACGAAATGTGCGGTAAATGAGTGTAAAAATACGTCAGACAAACATAAAATAGATACTAACATTACATTCCACAAGGAAGTAACGCGTTTCAACTTGTATTTTTATATAAATATTCACTAAAACCGAAAATTAACCTACTACTAAAACTAGCCTACATGAATTAAATTTTTGCCTCACTTGTGACAGTTCGTTTGATATGAAACTATCATTCTATGCGTTATTATTCTAAGTATACTATGTAGTAAAATACTTTGTATTTACCAAAAATAATCTTTTAATTTGTCTTATACTACCTGACGTTATTTAGAATTGTATTTGGTGTAAGTTGTTTAGCAACGCCGCTCGCATGCTGTGATTCTTAAAAATTTTTTGGTAGTAGGGACTTTCTTTTGCTACCCAGTTATCTTTATTTTTATTTTTGTACGAACATCTGATCAATTATTAAACGTCATGGAACAAAGGTTCTTGTTTATGATTTTAGTAATATAGTCCTGGGATGTTGTTAGTATTTTACAGTCCTGTGAAATTACAGGCACATGGGACTTGAAAACTTATGTCTCAGAGTGACGGGTGCAGTAACAACGCCCTTCAGATCTTTGCGATTTAAAGCTCTGAGTGGCACTGCAACTATTATGAACAGGCGTGCAGCTTATTATCAGGCGCGCGACTCGTTCGTTTCGTAACTTGATATTATAAAAAAAAAGATGAGGATATTTCGGGTTCGGTTTCTGGTATTAATTTAGGAAACGAACCTTTTGAAATTAGTTCCGGTCTACCCAGAACTAAGTCAATGCTCCTGTCATGCCATGTCAACTGCCTCCGTGGCCGAACGGTTACCATGCCGGACTGCCATGCAGAGGTCCCAGGTTCGATTCCAGGCCGGGAGAAATATTTGTATGGCCTGCATTTATTTCTCTCGTGAGTTTGGGTGTAATTTGTGGTTGTCTATGACTTCAGAGGCTGTCACTCTAAAGAGTGAGGTGGTACTGCAACCGAACCACCTCAAATTTTTCAACCAGGAGTGCCTTCTACCAACACTTTGTTTTCCAACGATTTTGCCTTGGATGATGAGCTGGAGTAATTTGTAATTATTGTTCCTCATGACGTGGCCGAAGTACGACATCTTCCTGCACTTAATGCAGTTCATAAGCTCTACTATTTTCTTCAGTTTATTGAGAAAACGGTGGCAAATCCACACCTCAAAAACCTTTAGCTTCCTTGTTGTGTTCAGTGTGAGAGTCCAAGTTTCTACGGCATATAGTAGAACTGAGAACTTGTAACAGCGTATAATGCATAATCTTATGCTGGACTCAGTTTCCTATCACACAGCTCTCTATTCATATATACTCATACACTGTATGTAAAGAGGACAGTTGTTGCTGCCGAATCGGGGCCGTATCGAAAGCGGCAGTCGCCACTTCAAAGGCACGGAAATTGCGATTTGCACTAGAACTACAGCTGTATCTTAGCTGTAATAATTATGTTTTTGTTTGATAGTGTTGGAAATTATTGTATATTATTGTTTTTAACTGTATTTTGTTATTGTTATTGATACAAAGATCGAACAAACATAAAGGACAATTTCTATGATCCGACTGAACTGCCAGCGTCTGTTGTCTCAACGTCGCTATCGCTTTTACCTACTGCGCTACGGACCTATTTTCCCAAAAAAACATTACGATATTCAATAAAAACAAATATTGTGTTTTGTTATTAAAACTGGCACACAGTCAGAATGACTAAAAGAGGCCCATTTGATAGTACTTGTAACCATCATAGTCGCGTCCAATCTCCATGGATGACTGGCCTCTAAGTTATACTAACTAGACTGACAGGATTCAAAATTAGACCGACTTTCTTTTGAACCAAAAATGACTAGGGCAGTTCTGAGTAAACCTCTGACTAGAGAAGATGACTCCCCTGGACGTTCTACAATTGTGCAGGCAGATCGTATAATCAGATATAGGTGTACTAATACATTAAATGCGTTATCGTTCGTGGAATATAAGATCTTAAGTCTCCTTAGGCTGTTATTGCTCTGGATCTTGACACCCTTCAACCTGTAACACGACAGTGCTGTTTTGCGGCAGAAATGTGTTGCTTCATTGTCATCATCATCCACAGATCTATGCGATGTCGGGACCGGAGGATAGCTTGACGTTGGGAGTTCTGGTGCTGAGTGACCCATGTTGACCGCACGTCGCACTAATCCTGGTATTAATATGGATTCCTTCTTGGTTGAAGACCGGAGGGGAGGATCAGGCGCCCATTCGCGGTCTCCAAATCGGTTGTCCTCTGGTGTGCCAGCGTGATATTGCAGGTTAACGTTAAAAGAGAGGTGAACTGGGTCAGGGAGAAACCCAGCTGCCAAAACTCTCCTTATCGGGCAGTAGTGGGATAGAGGTATAAGCGGTTCGTAGGTTGTGTTGTTTACCGTTTTAACAATGTCATCAACTTATGTCACTGCAGGACGTCTAACGTTTCTGTAAGCACTTCTTGGCCACCTTTTGTTTATCGCTTTACTCTATCTGTCATTACCGTAACTAACCTGCAGTGTACTGTATGCATAAGAGTGGTCAAGGTGGGCTAAAAGGTCATGACGCCTATAAAATGACACCTTCAGTTAAATTTTATTTATTTCTGTATACATTCACCCGACTCTTGCTGTGCTCCAAACAATATACGAATATTAATGTTCCAGATAATCACGCCAGTTACTTGGTCTCAAACTAAGGAATTCCCTGCACGTAGATTACTAGACCAAAGGATTCCACTCCGGGACACCCAAACCAGAACCAATTTAGAAAACTTCATTTCCCACATTTGTCCTACCGGGAATCGAACTCGGGACCTCTTCATCCAGCACAAGGCAACCCGTTGATTCACAGAAGTCGTCAAAAAGAGAGACATGATCTCTAAAAAAAAAAACTAGAACAGTCATTAAATTTGCCAGATGGATTGCAGTAAGTAGAAATACGATACTAGCACTTATATCCAAAATGACAACTTTTTATTTTGAAAAATTTGAATTCAAGCAAACATTATTTATCCACTATTCTATGCATTTCCTATATTTATATGTCATTGATATTGTTTCTGTATTAGGTACATTAAAAGTACATACAGTTTTTGTTCTGTTGTGCACGTATGCCCTATTTTAGTTGTTGTGTCCTGTAAGAAGAAATTTCTTTTAGAAATATGCAGAACCTTTTCTTTGTGGTTTCCTTTTGTTAAATGTGAGTTATGTGTTTTTTCCTGTACAATAAACGGCTAAATAAATAAATGATTATAACTTTTTTATAAAAACCGACCTCAAATGTTTGTGGAATTACATCTATTTGCCAAGTTTTATTTAAGTCGGTAAACGGAAAGCGGGTGGAATCCAATAAAACGGATTCATACCCAAATTTGCCCCCCTTAGCGCGATTGAACAAATCTAGAAAACTCGGACCCACTTCGATTGTCGCGGAGAAAATGCGAATATCGCTTGTACATAAAATGATCCCTGTGATATTTCGGACAGTCATTTCTTAGATTTGGAACTGTACGAATCGGACGTAGTGCGCTAAAGCTCTTAGAGGTGGAATGTTTTCTTCAAATTTGAATGGGACAAATAAGAATTACCAAAATCAGTTGACAAATGTCACAGTAATCGCGTAACTACATACAAAGTAACAAACGAATTGAGAATCTCCTCCTTTGTTTGAAATCAGTTAATAAATAATATCTCTTATCTAATAAATAATCATTTTTCGACACTTTGGTGGCATGGCTTACTGGGCTGCGATCGCTCACCATATGGCACTGGCAGAAAACCAGCACTGTTTGACTTCGGTCTACAGTATTTATGCTGAGTCAGGGCCATTTCAGCATAAACTGTTGTCATAGGTACATTAAAATTTTATCAGTTCTAATAGTATTTGTTTGTTTTTCTCACAGTATTAGCTTTACATAAGTATGTGTAGCAGTATGTGTTTTATGTAAATGTGTAAAAATTAATAATGAATGTTCTATGTGCTTTCATGTTATACTCTGTGAAGTGATTGTAAATGTTTTGTTTCTGTTTGTATTTGTGCTGAATAAACGTATTATCTATCTATCTATCTATCCATCTACCTTTGGAATGATGTGGAATGGTCGTAACAGACTTAAATCTTATCTTGTTGCGACCCGTTTTAAACTTTCAACTTAAATACTATATATGTATAACCCAGCTATTCCAACAACAATAACCTTATACAACCACAATAGAAACTTTAGCTTTCTAACACAAATCCATTGATATAAGCCACGACTAAGAGAAATTGTCTAAATACTGCAGCATTTATTTACCTGACGAAGACGCAATAAATCTTCAAGGTAGTATTTTCTTGTTACGGCTTTTCCTTAGCGTGACTTTAGCCTGTCGACGCTTTGTGTTATAGAGAGCTGTTTTACAACTTTATTGACAGATAATAAAGACAATTCGCCGAAACTATAAACAAAGCAGTTTGTTTTTGGGTCATTATTGAAGGCATAAACAGTACAAGAAAGAACATCTGCGGCATTATTTTTACGAGTACACTAGTGATTTACGGGGCCAATTTTTATATCATTAGGTTCTGGTCATAAACACCAAATTACTCTCAAGATTTTGGTAGAGTTAGAGCTTCTTGTTGAAAGAGCTCGTCCAGGGTTGTACTGCCACCTTCCTATTTCTATTGCCAAGCAGTAATTTGTGCAATACTGCGTTACGATTTTGTAGGGTAAGAGCGCTGGTGCTACAGCTTCGAGTATATAACCAGAAATAGAGACGAAATAATCCATCCCTGGCAACTCATCAGGAAAATGGGCAAAATATAAACTCTCGTTTGCGCTGAAATCACAAATTAGAAAGCTGAAATAGTACAGCGGCCACAACTGACCTGTGTGTACGTCTTCATATATTCCAAAAATATTCTGTATTTATTGTAATAAAGATAATAACTCTAACAATGGATGAATGGCTGTTCCATTCGGTGTTGTGGGAAAAACAGCAAAACATCTAATTACAAAACAAACGGAATCACATTTCATCGGTAATTAAATATGTAATTTTTCAATTTTTATCCATTATAGCAAGGCTCAAGTTAAGCTGGTCCATTTGAAGTGAAACAATTGACGAGACTCGTCATTTCTGGCCTACCTATATGGCTCGTCAATTCGGGCTGGCCAATCGAAGCGCAGTTGTCACCGTAATGATTTGGCAGAATAGTTTTCGAACAAATTAAATGACATTTTGTTTCTATTTCTGGTTATATACTCGATGAATTACAGGCACATGGGACTTGTCAACTTATGTCTCAGGGTGATGGGCGCAGTGGCAGTCCCTTAGATCTTTGAGATTTAAAGCTGTGAGTGGCACTGGAACTGCTGTAGACAGGCGTGTCGCTTACCATCATGCGCACGACTTGTTCGTCCTGTCACTTAGATCATAAAAAATACACGATCTAGAACGTTAATTTCCAAAAAAAAATTTTGTCTGTAATATCACTAGCAACTTTACCGTTCAAACCCGAACCGCAGTAGCTCACATTACTGCTTGGCGGCAGATCTAGGTAACGTGGTAGTACTTCCCTACATGAATTCTTTCACAAAGAGCGTACTGCTATTAAAAAGTTTAGTTCTGAGTATGTTCCTGGAAAGGTATATAATTAGACACGCAATGATTGCGGCGACCATTGAGGCAAGTTCCGAAAATGAGTATGTAATTATGTAAACGCCTATAAAGTTCAAAATTAAGTCAAAGATTGAAATAGAACGATGATATTTTGTAGTAAAGTGGCCATTTTAGGCGCTTGAAAAGCTCTTATGAAACTGCAACTAGTAAAGCTCGTAAGATAATAGCAAATGAGCGCAATCAAAGTAACTAATGAAAATTGCAACACGATACATCGACTAATAAATTTTAGACCGTTAGTTACCGCCTTTTGGCTTGTAACGTCCCTATAAGGTGCAGGTGGTACCAGGTTATCATAATTTAACGGGGGTAATTGAGCGGCTAGCAAGGCTTGCATCTTGTTCAGGAATGCTTGAAAACGTGTTTGCTTAGATTGGTTGTATAGAAACAGTTGTAAGGAGTTAATATAGGAGAAACTTCAATGCACTCGAAGACATTTCCGGGCTCAAAAACGTTTTTGTATTGGGTTAAGCAAATTCTTAACCTATGTGGCTCATTTTCAATAATCAAATGGACCTTATGGAACACGCATTCGGTAACTCCCAAATTGCTTAAAAAACTAATTCTTAAGATTGTTTGTGTAAAGAATATTTTGAATTTGTTCTAAACCTCTAAATTTGTTTTTATTTTTAAAGTATCCGGCTGGTAGGACTTTGTGTCCATGTCATGCAAGGAGTTAAAAAATATAGTCCCACAGCTGTACGCGCCAAACGACGACGATATCTTTGTGTATGTTACCGGCAGTGGATGTCATCCGGTATTCTATACAATGCCGAACATGCATTAGGCAATGTATAAAAATTTGTTAAATGTGGGTGCACAAAGCTATATGATAATAGGAAGTGTTTGTGTCAAAATAGTTCATCTTGTAAGAATATGTCAGTGATTAGAGGAATTGGTAATTAAGTTACAAATATACATCGCGTTTTTATCGTATTGACTATAAAACATAGTAAAATGGATAGGCTCCAAATTAGACATATACGACCTTTAAAAGTATAGTCAAACAGAAACTGTACACTAAAAGATTCACAGTCATTCAAACAGTTTAGTTTTGAATTTGAGTAGTTTCTGTTTATGGTATTTTAATTAATATTGTAAATGATAAATGTGTGACGGTGTGACCTCTTTAAACGATCATCTCACCTCTTTGTATCGCCTCTCTCCGCTTGTATCCTATCATTTTTTATTTTACATGTATTTAAATTTTTAAATTTGAATTGTTCCATCTTCCTTCACTTTCTCATTTTGTTTACGTACCACGGTCACTCCCAGCTCGACCGCCACAACAGTCGGAGCTGTTCCAAATTCCATTTACTAAAATCTTATTTTTAATTCTTTACCAAGTTATAATACAAAACATATAATACAACAGTCGGAGCTAAAGAATTATCAAAAATTTGCTGTAATAGTTTTTCGACCAAAAATGAAGCCATAAACCCGGATGTAATGGTGCCGCCATTGAAACCCTGGCTATTACACGAATATAAAGATTTCTACAGGTGCTTTCTGGCGCTTTTGTAAAGTACTATATAGTTTTTAATCAGTGTGAAGATTTGTATTTTAAATTTTGATCCTTTTGTTATTACCTGTAACGTTACTATTATATCTACTCTCAAATATAAGTACGTACTATGTTTTCTAATATACGAATGCAAATGCATAATCTACGACATTGACCCCAGAGCGGGCGCATCGGGTAACGCGATATGGGAGGATCACGCACCGCTGAGTCGGTACCGGAATGGATTGAAGATGAGACTTTGTGGTAACAGCCTTTCTGTTCTTCATTTTGTTTATGCTTCACCGGTTTTCCGATATGGGAATTGTCTGTTATGTGGTTCTATAAAATGGATAAAGTTTTATGGAGTTATGAACGACTGAAAGACTGGTGCAAAGCGGTTTGGTGACATCACGCGCCGACGACGGTACGAACAAGTTGTAGGCCTGGTGGTAAGTGACACACCTATCCATAATAGTTGCAGTGTCACTTAGAGCTTTATATTGCAAACATCTGAGGGGCACTGCCACTGCGCCCGTCACCCTGAGGCATGAATTGTCAAGTCCCATGTGCCTGTAATTTCACCAGCACCCTCAGTCTTTCAAAATCGGAACGCAGTAATGCTTACATTACGAATTGGCGGCAGAAATGCTTAGGTAAGGTGACATTACTTCCCTAGACGAACTCTTTCACCAGGAGATCTTCTGCTACTAAAAATATAATATACTTATTTCATGCCAGCGTGAACATGAGCGTGAGCGTGTGCTCTTACTACTAAATATTTTTAAATATATGTAAATTAAGACATTAAAGTCATAGGTGTAACCCGCTACAGCGATCCGAACTATATCATCCTCTAAATTTAGAAGGAACTATTCTCCCACTTGGCCATCGCTGTTCTTATTATATTTATTAAATCACGAATAAATAATATAAACTAGCTTATTGCCCTATTTATTATTGTAACGTTTACTCCGCTTTGTGCAGGGATGGCTCTATAAAACAATGTAAGTTTAGTGTTAACGTGCGCGTGCCATACGTCTATTCACACCGCATCTAGTATCGTATTGGCGGGAGCGGTTGGGCCGCAGCTCTCCTTTGTTTTCTATGCACCACAACTATACATCGCGCGAATGGCTGTTTGTCAATAATTAATTATAATGTTATGCGATTTTTCAACAACTGTTATTGCAAACTGTTGTCAGAAAACCAATTATTCTGCTATTTTGTAGTTTTGCATACAATATGACAATGACAGCGAATGAATATTGTATAGTGTTGCCAGATGGTTATATTTTTTACACTTTTTATAACTTTTGATCCTCTCGTGTAATACGTAAGTAATTTTTGTTTTTAAGGCAATTATCGTGAATACAATTATATTTACTATTACAAATTCTAAATATATTACCGACGCACCCAAATTAGACAAAAAGTACTTACTTGTTTATTTTTAGGATTAGGTGTATATGTGTAATATATTTTACAGTTACAATTTTTAATTAAAACAAAACGAAGTAATGTAAATTTTGCAGACAAAAATGTAACTTTTGCAATTTTCGACTTAAGGAGGCTGGCAACACCACGGCAACACTGTTGTGTAACCTGTTATTTGCGATTTAATAGCGAATAATAGATTCGATTCACTCAATAAAATCAAATCTGCTATAAGCTATTGTAGCCATTAACCAATAAACCAAAACAAAATGGCTGTTTTCGACATCACTTGTATTTAAATTCATTTATATGAACTGCCTGTCGATGTCTTATATTAAAATCAACATTATTCCAATTGCGTTAAGCAAAAAATCGTAGTTTCAAATAAAATAATAATAGATAACAATCTATATAAAATGAGAAAGAGAACATTATGTTGTGCACTGAAAGATATAATTTTCAGATTGGCAAAACGGAGCGTCGTCCAATCATCTGATTAGCGCCATTTCTCTCTCACTGCCTATTGGCTATTGCATACTTGCTTGTTCGCGCGACGCAATTGCAACAGCAGAATAGCAGTATAACAACAGCAGTTTAGACCGCTGTTTGATAGTGACTTAATAATAATGCATTACGTAATCTGCTATTGTAATAATGACCTCCTCCAACCACAACTACAATTTGTCTGTATACAAACTTAGCTAAGTTCGAACAGATAGCCGCACAATTGCTGCATAATTCTATAAACTGGGATATATATTTAATAACCTAGTTTGTATATTTCCAATGATGTCATAGGGAGATATGGCATCAAGGTAATGTTCTAGAAAATTGTTGTCTATGTAAATTAACCAATTTATTTCATATTCAAATTAAGTTTTATTGTTTGATAATCCTACAATTTACGATGTTGTTAATTATTTAATTTAATAGAATGTTTGTGGCTTGTTTGAAATAATATGGCGATTTGCTTAATGTATGATTACGGCACGTACTAGCTATTTATTATTATTACTTATTAGTAGGGTTTGTTATTACTAGATAAGTGCGCTGTAACGCCGCCGCTGCCGATGAAATTGACCAGCGTAATCATTGACTTACAAATAAATAGACGACGGGTCTAATACAAAAACCACGAAAAAAATGTCCCAAGTCAACCTATTTAAACGTAGTGACATGTAAAGGAATATGAAAAAGCTAAAACATTGAATTTAAATTGTAATGTCATCGCAGTACTGTCTAATTTTGCTTGCTTCGCTGTCAGTCGAACAAACGAAGACTAAAGCGTG
The DNA here is from genome assembly GCF_003589595.1 of Hyposmocoma kahamanoa. Lineage (NCBI taxonomy): Eukaryota > Metazoa > Arthropoda > Insecta > Lepidoptera > Cosmopterigidae > Hyposmocoma > Hyposmocoma kahamanoa. Next base: position 1,345,056 of record NW_020654748.1, read on the forward strand.
AATGACGCTCTGTATACGATTTTAACGCCCTATAACTTCGGACACTTTTTAGCGCGGACCCGACGTCCATATAATTGTATGTCAATGAGCGTAATCAAGTGTGGCGAACATGCGTTTTATTTTAATGAATTAATGAATTTAATGAAGATAACGAACAATAATTAATTTAATGAAGTTAATACTGCTTCTGTGTTAATTATTTATTATATTTCAACTCAATACTTTCGTTCAAATACAATTAAAAACGTTCCTGTATCGTACGAGTATTCCGAGTTTATTTTTATGCGATTCTCTTTCTTTACATGGTTAATAAACAAAGGTTAATTTAGTAGCAGTAGAGCTTCTTGTGAAAGACTTCGACCAGGGAAGTGCTGCCACCTCACCTATTTCCGCTGCAAGCAGTAATGTCAGCATTACTGTGCTCCGGTTTTGAAGGGTAAGGGTGCTGGTGAAATTACAGGCACACGGGACATATCACTGCCTCCGTGGCCGAACGGTTACCATGCCGGACTGCCACGCAGAGGTCCCAGGTTCGATTCCCGGGCTGGAAGAAATATTTGTATGGCCTACATTTGTTTCTCTCGTGAGTTTGGTTGTAATTTGTGGTTGTCTATGTGTGTGTCCATGGCACCCGCGACACAGGGTTTCCCTAGTGCGGGGCTATGTTGAGTGTGAGCGTTATTATTATTATTATTATTATCAAGTTATGTCTCAGGGTGATGGGTACAGTGGCAGTATCCCTTACGTCTTTGCGATTTAAACCTCTGAGTGGCATTGCAACTGTTATAGAATGGCGATAGCTAATCATCAGGCGCACAGATTTGTTCCTCCCGTCACTATATATTATTAAAAAAAAAAGTTTAAAGAATGCTGCACCTTGGTATAACAAAGTCACTTGTGATCATACGTCACAATACCAACACCCACGCCCTGCTCGGGACACCATCCGGGCCAGGCGCAGTGTTCCGAGCACCGAGACGCCTCACGGCTCGATCGAGCTCCTCGTCTGTCATGCCGAGATCGTCAGACCGAGTGTCCTCATCCGTCACCGACACTTGTCCCGACGACCCCGGGGCGGGACTGCTCTCGACCCTAGGGAAGAGGGTGACCACCACCCTCTCTACGAACGCAGGGTCGAGGCTTGTCGTCAACGGAGGAACTCATGGCCGGAGCTTGCCCATAACCATTTTGTATGGCCGACCCCGTGGATCCCTCTGCAGTCCCTCGAGGAGCTCGCCCCAGGATCGAGCCCTGGCATCTTAGCTTAGCGAGGCTTAGCGCCCTCGCAGCGTCCCGGTACTCCGTATACGCTCCCTCTCTCTCGTCGACGGTGGCTCGCCGCCTTCTACGGGCCCTTTTCCACTGGCGTCGGGCGCGCAGACAGACCTCAGTAAGTTTTTTTGTTCTCTATTTTTTTCAAAATTATGTTGAACTTGAGGCACAGCGCCGAGCTAATTCAGTGAAGAGCAATACGCTGGCGCGGCGTTTTATGCACTACTCAGACCATGTGAAAATCACTGTTTCGAACATACCGTCAGGCGTTTTATGCGAGTCAGCTGTGGTACAACACTGAAAGGGTTGTGACCCTAACAACCGTGAACAGGATCACGGCAACAAAACAGGAAACTTCCGGTCCACGAATTTATTTAACGTGAAGTAAAAGGTAAAGTAAAAAAAACTGTAACAAATAAAAGGTAGATGTAGAAAACAGTTAAGTAAATTAAGAAAAAAACATTTCCTAACTTAACCTAAAAAATGGTAGACGTTAGGTTTAGGCACTTACCCCTTATCGGGTTTTATTATGTTGAATTACAGATATTGGATAGCCTGTTATTCGCTCATTATGGTCGATACATGATTTACGTTGATTGTATTATGATTAAACTTGAAAATAATAAAAAATTAGACAATTTGATTTAGTAGTTCTGTCCGCTATCGCGGTCAAGCAGAGAGTGACCGTGGTACGAAGCAAAAATGAGAAAGCAAAGGAAGATGGAACAATTCAAATTTAAAATTTAAATACAAGCAAAAGAAAAAAATGATACGATACAAAAAGGTGAGAATGACGGTGTAGGGAGGTCACACCGTCACAACACTAAACGATCATTAAGCTCTAAAGACAATGGGAGCAATACTGAGGTACCGTCTTTCCTACAAAAAAATATCTTCAAAATCGGTTCACTAATTCGGTACAAACACAAAAAAACACAGTCAAATTGAGAACTTCAGCCTTTTTTCAAAGTAGCTAAATTGGGTTAAAAGCGTATGCAACACTCTGATTGGATTGCTGACTGAAGTAAGATATTCTGTGACGGAATCTGTTCAAGTATTTTAACAAGAAGAAATGTGTGTGTAACGAGCACATTCTCGTTTGTATGGTAACGATCTGCAAACATCACGGGTCAATTGAGTCTACGTACGTAATCTTCGTGAATGAAGTACTCAGTTCCAGAAGATTCTTACGGCGTGAAAACAGTCCGTAGAAAAGGTAACATAATTCGGCTGCCTCATACCCAAAAAGAGTTCTCTATTTTAATGCTGGTAGAATGTACAATATATTGAATAAAAAATTTAATTAATATTGCGTTCCGGTTTGGAAGAGTTAAGAGGGAGCAGAGGAAAAATTCCTAATCTTCGATTTCATTTTAGAAGGGTATATCCACTTTAAAGTTAAAAATAAAATATTGTATAAACTACACCATATATCCAAGCATGGACACTAATCAGAAACATAAAACAATAAAGTTTCCTCGATAGATAAAAATCACGAAATGACCTCTAATTTTCACATTTTTTCGATTCATCCTCGAAATGCTACAGGTTATTAGGACAAAAATTAGATAATTAATTATATTTATGCATGATCGAGAACTGTCACTAAGATTTTTTTTAATCCCTTTAGTTTTAGAGTTATTCCGCTAAAACGAATTTGGTACTTTTAATGCGCAAAATTCAACATCTTCTGTCGCATGTCACGCGAACTTCAGGCATATATTTGTTTCACAAATTTGGGCGGAGCTACCGTTAAAACTTTTTTGGCATGCTCCCTCTTAAGGGTGCTGGTGAAATTACAGGCACATGAGAATTGTCAACTTATGTCTCAAGTTGATGGGCGTTGTGCCAGTGCCCCTCAGATATTTACGACTTAAAAAGAATCATCAAAATCGGTTCACATAACAAAAAAAACACCTGGAATTGAAAACTTACTCCTTTTTTGAAGTCAGTTAAAAATGTCTCTCTTGCTAGGTTTTGCTCTGGAGCAGCCGAATTAGGCATAATTTGTTTTGTGGTACAATAAAATGATTTCTTAAAAGTTAAACATTTGGTACATTAATATATTTATATTTTATTAACCAGTGCAACAAGTTTAGAATCTATACCATCAATCTGCATCTCGAATTTACGACCAGAATTTGCGCAACCAACTACATCACCAAAGTAATTTTAGTAACACGTGATTCAAGTAAACTGATATCACATACAAAAACAGGCATTAACAGATCAGCCCACAGCCCTGACTGACGCAATGGACCTTCGTTACAGGAATTATTTTATGGCTGTCACTAAAATTAACCAGCGTAACGAGGTACGTAAGCGAAGGTGCGTTCTCGTTTTGTATACTGAGTTAATTAAATACGTACAGTGTACGTGGACGAAATAACAAATATGAAATCATAGTATTTAAGTATAAGAGCGCTTGCACTACGTCCGATTCGTATCAGGGAAAATTAAAAGACAAGTATCCAGTATGAAGCCTCATTCGCATCACGCGTCTTTTCATTTGGTCAAGTATTGCTTATTTAGCAGCAATTGTTTCGGACGGATATCGGGCGGAGATCGAGAGTAGACCCCCAGTTCCGAATCCGAGAAATGACACAAGTGACATTCGTATTTTCTTGGATTTAAAACGAACTTAGTGCACGAGGGACATCCGAAGTCTGGTCTCAGATTCGGAAGGAATACTGTTCTGCAATGTAGCCTAGCAGGCTTAGCATGAAGGGACATAGACAAAATTTAAGCGCGTAGAGATATAACACTCTTTCTGCTGCATATCAATGATTATGTTAATTCCAGGTACCTATGCGTATGCTGATGACACAGTTGTAGATGACTTGACCAATGCAAGGGTCAGTGGAGAGGAAATTCAGTCTTCTTGAGAGTCCATGGTTAGCCGTTTGGATTTGACAATCAAGGCAGTCTCCGATTGGGGCGATGCCAATCTTGTCAAATTTAACGGTACCAAAAAGCAGGCGTGTCTATTCTCCACAAAACGGAGAAACTCCGACTTTTCGTGATATATCCATACCGATAACCGATTGTATCCAGCTACTTGGAATGGACCTGTCATCCAATCTGAACTTAGGCAGATACATTGAATCCATGGCCAAAAATGCAGCCAGGAAGCTTGGCATCCTTTCCAGAGTGAGGCGTTACTTCACACCGGGACAGTTGCTACAGCTGTATCAAGCACAAGTCCAGTCGTGTACGGTGTACTGCTGCCGCCTTTGTGATGGCTCTGCTTGGATTCAACAGATAAACGTACCTTGAGGCTTATAGGTGACTCGGAATTAGTAGAGGCGAAGGTGCAGAGCCTTGAACACTGCCGTAAAGTTGCCTGCTTATCGGTATTTTACAGGATATATCGCGTGGAGTGTGCGATGGAATTAGACGATTTAATTCCATCTTCCCCTTTCCATTATCGAGGGACTAGACGTAGGCTTGGATTCCACCTCTATGTTGTGGATATTCCAAATATTCACACGGCTATGGAGTGGAATTCCCTGCCTGCAGACTTGTCTCTGATTGTTATAACTTGGACCTTTTCACGGCGAGAGTGAATAAGCATTATTTAGGTGTGCATGCTCCATCGTCGACCTCATCGTCACTTTCCATTAGGTGAGATCGAGGTGAAATGCGCACTTATATTTGTATAAAAACATAAAAAACATCTCTCTCTTCTCTACCGATTATGTCTCACCTCCGAGTACGACGTAACAGGAAGAGAAACTATCCACCGTAGACAAAGTTTTCTCTACGCGTACTTTCTGTCCTCTACCCCAAGAGTAGTAGAGATATTTCGCTCGACGATCTGTCAAAAGTACACAAAATTTGACTGTCGTGCTATAGTTGGAGAGAAATTGTTTTCATTTGACATTTGTATCTGCGGCGACTTAAACCTTGTAGCGCTTATGCTCGCGCCTGTAGAGATAATTGGACGTAGTTAAACAAAAAGGATCCAATGCACATCCAGTCACTTTCGAGAAAATTATGGCTGTTTAAAGTTTAAAAGCGTTTTTCACTCTTGTTTTACTTTCAAAACTTGTAATGTAACTAAAAAAATCTTCAGAGATGTTTATTTATGTTTATATATTGTATTTTTTTTGCTAATCTAAGAGGTTAAATTTTACGGTTTGGTACATATAACAAATTTTTTGATAATTTTGTGGATTGGATCCTTTTTGCTTAACTACGTCCAATCTGTAGTGACGTTATTTTCGAGAGAAAATTGACAGTTCGAAGAAGAGATAATTTTAGTCTTCGGGCTCATGCTAAGTCTACTGCATTGTGCTCTATATTTATAGTACCACGTAGCGTCAAATGATCCAAACTAATATAATAAATGTGAAAGTAATTCTGTCTGTCGGTTGTGATGAATTTTGGTATAGAGATAGTTGGAACCTAGATCATATCATATCAGATGAATATTGTCATATCTACATATCACCACCGCCATCGTCACCAGTGAAATCTGCTATATATGATCACTTTGATCCCGATCTGAAAGTGTTT
>NW_020654748.1:1350855-1371386 GCF_003589595.1 Hyposmocoma kahamanoa
TCCTCTGTTCCAGGCCATGCACCCAACCATGGTTTTCATCAACTTACGTCAAACATGCACCCGGGCAATAACGACATCGTTGTCTCCTGCCCGTCAGGGTTTTATTTGTTGCCCAATGAAAAGAATTGTCTTTAGTTTGATTCTTAATTTTTTATGGTACCAAATGACGGGACAAAAAGGTCATACAACAAACATAAGCTACTTTTTGTCACATATATAAATCTTTAGTAGCGGTAGAGCTCCTTCTATCATCAAACTAGAATAGTATTTAAATTTTTATTGAATTGATATTCAATTATTTTTTTCTGTGAAATCACTCCACTAGTTTGTTATAATTATTAATACAAAGATCGAAAACTCAGAAAAAATTCCTTTGATCCGGCCGGATTCGAACCGACGTCTTCTAGCATACCGTGCCAGACGCTATACCAACTAAGCCACGGAACGAACCAGCGGAGCTCACGAATTTTTCTGTTTGTCGTGTCTTTGTATGTGGGTTTTTCAATGACTTTTTAGTCGTAGCGCCATCTATGACAAAATCTTAAGTATTTAGTCACTCAGTTAGATACCTTTACAGCTACCAGATCTGGCTAGAGATGTCGCTATTCATTGGTTTTAATTTTTTATTAAATTGATATTCAATTATTTTTATGTGAAATTACTACACTAGTTTGTCATAATTATTAATACAAAGATCGAACACTCAGAAAAAATTCCTTCGATCCGGCCGGATTCGAACCGATGTCTTCTAGCATACCGTACATACGAGTACAATAGTATTTTCACAAAAAATATATACATAAACATTCCTTTTAAACCATTGAGCTGGCAATACCACGCTGTTAGTGGCTACATAAGGACACGTACGATATATAATCATATTGGGGAAAGGAGGATGTTACGCAAAATTAATGGCGCTTATTACCGTAGATAAGAAATCACGGAAAACAATATACAGGGTTATTTGTAAATTACGTTGTAAATAACAACCTCGCAAGAGTATATTACTAACATCATAAACAATAATTTTGTTTCATGGCTTTTAATAATTCATTAAGCATTATTTTTGTATGAAAATGAAAATACTGAAAACGAACGTTTTCAACGGTTGATAACTTTCAGTGGTTAGTTTTTTTATAAAAAAAAAACTGACCTCAAAAGTTCGCGGAAATAATAATAAATTGTTTATTTTAGTAACACAATCAACTTGACATTAACAGAGGATGGTATCTCCTATTAAGTTTATCAAGCCTGTGTCAGGAGGCACCGCTCTTCCATAGCTGTAGATGCACATTTAACATTTTTAACTCATACTTAATTTAATAATGTTAAATGTGACTGGAAACTTAATGGAAATAGATCTATTAGCCAAGTTTTATAAAAATCTATATATTTTAACTTGTAAATGTTTAACTTTCTTTATAGGACTTAGTTAACCAAGTTATTTCCTCAATAGCAGTAGGCATTTTAAGATATTCGTGGATCTCATGTATTTTAGTGAACCATGGAGTATTTGAAATTTCGGTTCACAAATGCCGCCGGAGTTATCGCGTAACATACATACAAAAAACACTTCAGTGGAATTAAGAACCTCTTGCTTTTTTAAGGCGGTTACAAAAGAAAGCGCTAGCGTTATTTATATCATTATTATTATAATAATGCCATTGCGATACAAACCGCAAGAGCGGGTGTGGCGGGTGAGGCCGCTTGCACGTTTGAACGCTATCTTCCTACCATAAATAGATCTAAAAAGTGTCACATAGTATGTACAACAAAGCTTAAAAGTTTAAGTTTAAGTTAGTTTTTTGTAAATTTATTGTGTTTAAAGAGTCACGGAATTTCAAATACCGGTGAGGTTGTTACTATTTTTAGAGTACTAAAGAACCGACCTCAAAAGTCATTCATCCCCTAATTTCACACCCGTAGAGGTTGAATATTTTCTTCAAATTTAAATGAGACAACCTCTCACCGTACCCTCTTTCCAATAAAAAACGAATTACCAGAATCGGTTCACAAATGCCGGAGTTATCGCGTAACATACCTACATAAAAAAAACGTACAGTCCAATTGAAAACGTCGTCCTTTTTTGAAGTCGGTTAAAAATAAGACTCTATAAACGTCAAATTCTATTATTAATAAGTACGATAAAGAGTTAAAGCTAGATTCCATTGTTCATTCAGTCCTTGATGAAAAATAGTTACATTGGAATGTGCATAAAATGACGTCTTTGGGGAAAATGGGACATGCAGCTATGTAGTTTGACATTTTGGATGTCGCATCGGATCGTTTTTAACGCAAGTAACATAGAGTTTGATTTAAATCTTAAGTGTGAAACTCGACGAGTTCTTGACCATGTATTTAATTAATTATTACATAGTTATACCTCATACTACGCCAACTTTATTATTCAGTCATTTTCTGTTATTTTCAAACTTATGCGCCCCGAATTTTGTGAAAAAAAATAAACAAAAACAAAATTTGAAAATAAGAACAAAAAACCAAATTTGGGGAAAAAAACAAAGAAAAAATTAAGTTGGCGTATTCATTGGAGGTATAAACAGGTAGTCGACATTGGAAATAAATCGCGTGTGTTTGATTTTTTAAACACACCACCATTTACGGCTATTACATGTCCCATGGTTACTCCTGCCTGGTACCGTGGAACCTGTATAGGTATCGAAACGTTGGTTTGCTTGAAATAACAAATATACGCGGTTTAAATTTTGAAATATTTGTTACATGTGAAATGTGTAACTTGATTAATAACTGAATTATTCAAATTAATAGGGAAAATAGGCGGTTTTCTAAAAACAGATCCCGCACTAGGGAAACCCTGTGTCGCGGGCGCCATGGACACACATACGTAACCACAAATTACACCCAAACTCACGAGATAATTAAATGTAGGCTGTACAAAAATATTTCTTTAGGCCCGGGAATAGAGCCCGGGATCTCTGCGTGGTAGTCCAGCACGGTAACCGTTCGGCCACAGAAGCAGTTAAAATGCATAAATGTTGATTATTATGATTGAATCCAAAGTTCAAATAAGTAATAACGTGAGTACGTGTTATGAAATTACAGGCACATAGGACTTGTCAACTTATATCTCAGGGCGACAGGTGCGGTGTCCCTCACTTGGGACAGGCGCGTGTCGTTTACTACCAGGTGCACGACTTACTTGTTCGTCCCGTCACTTCTCCATAGCTCAGTTAGGAGAGCGATAGCTCCGGTGTGGCGAGGTCGCTGGTTCGACTCCAGCTGGACCGAAGTAAATTTTATTTGTGCCAATAATAATAACAATCTAGTGGAATATTAGAGTATCTATATATATGATAGTTAATTATAATAAACCTTACAAAATTGTCGTTTGCGTTGTATCTCTGCTTTATCGTTACGTTTGTTTCGTATGTAGGTAAATAAAATATATAGTAGCTCGTACAATGTGCCTCTGCAGTGTACAGCCCTTGAAGGTCGACAAATATCCGGTGTAATAAAATATTTAACGCCTTTCTGTAGCCAAAAATAACAATGTTACAAAATATTTACTCTTTGTATTACAAAGTTATGATTAATGTCTGTAAAAAATCGTTATATCTGATACGTTAATGGCATAACATTTTATTGATGCCGCAAAACGAGATTTCTATATATAGAGGATTTAAAAATAATAATATCAAGTGACAGGGACGCACAAGTCGTGCACCTGGTGATAGACGACACGCTTATCCATAACAGTTTCAGTGCCACACAGAGCTTTAAATCGCAAACATCTGAGGGGCACTCCCACTGCGCCCGTCATCCTGAGACATAGGTTGACAAGTCCCATGTGCCTGTAATTTCACCAGCACCCTCCCTTTTCCAGAATTAGGTAAGGTAGCAGTACTTCTCTGGACGAACTCTTTCACAAGGATCTCTAGTGCTACTGAAGTACACTGGACTACAGGTTTGAAATTGTAAATAAATAATAATAATAAACAAAATAAATAACGCACACACTCAACATAGCCCCGCACTAGGGAAACCCTATGTCGCGGGTGCCATGGACACACACATAGACAACCACAAATTACACCCAAACTCACGAGAGAAATAATTGTAGGCCATAGTTATTTATCCCGGATCGCGAATAGAACCTGGGACCTCTGCGTGGCAGTCCGGCATGGTAACCGTTCGGCCACGGAGGCAGTTAAATGACCTGAAGTATAATTTTCAAAGCAGCTGTAGAGCTCCTTGTGAAAGAGTTCGTCTAGGGAAATATATACCTTATCTATATCTGCCGAAAAGCAGTAATGCAATCCGGTTTGGAGGGTAAGGGACCTCGTGAAATTACACGCACATGAGACTTGTCAACTTATGTCTCAGATCTTTGCGATTTAAAGTTTTGGGGACACTGCAATTGTTATGGACAGACGTGGAGCTTACCATCAGGCGCACGACTTGTTCGTCCCGTCACTTGATATTATCCGCTCACGCGATACATGCAGCCGTAGGCGCATACCACACCTAAAGGTGCCGGTGACGATTTTATACCGATTTATCGGATATCGAAGTTATAAGTAGAAGAACTAATATTAATTGCCATTTCGGTAACTACTCTAGCAAACCATAAAGTTTTTAATGCCTGGGTCTGTCATTTAAAAAAAATAAACAACTTCAAAAATACGTCACGATAATCGTGTGTGTTATTGTTTGGGCTGGTGATTTCGGTGTTTATTTATTGAAAACATACCGTAAGTAGCGTTTTTTAAGTTTACCCTGAATATAAATGTTTATAAACTATACTTTAAGGAGTAATTTCATGGTAAACGTTAGAACCAATCAAACGGAATATTATCATATTTATCAAAGTACACCAAAAATTTCATTAGAGCTTTTTAAGTGCAGGATTTGCGGTGTATTACTGCATTTTATTTGAGATGTTTTTGTTGGTAGTACGGAGGGTATTTATTTAGCAATGCAGAATAATAATTTTTATTTATAAAAACTTGTATTCAAACTGAATGATTTTCTAATTTGCAAAACCAAATAGCCGCCATTTTGCGGTAGGAGGAGCGCATCGCATGAGCGGATATATTAAAAAAAATATCTGAGAAGCAGTGCCAGTGCTATGGATATGGATGTGGGATTGGTAAGAACGGATATCCGAATGTGATGGGAACATATGCATAATTACTATCCGAATGCGCTAATGAGTGAGATGGTTTGAGTGAATGTTTGAATCAAGAATGAGTGAATATGCGTTGTTGGAAGCAGAAGACGGAAGAGAAAGAACGTGTGCTAAGCTGATTGCAAGGTTTTTAAGTTTTCTTGTTTATTTTTTTTTTATTTAAAAACGTTTCACAAATAAAAGGATTTTTTCACAATTTGCGGTCATAATTCAAGTCTTCTTGATCCCTACATGGATATAACGACCTCCGTGATCCAGTGGATTGGTGTCGCCATCTCCGAGTTCCCAAGTTCGATCCCCGACCTCTTCTATATTCTGTTTGTGGCACCGCCGTTGATTCCGATTTAAATAACATGTACTTTACTTCCTTTGGGATCTGAACAACGTATGTGTTATTTATAATTTATTTAGGGGTGTCGCTTAAAATCAGGTGCATGACTTGCTCGTCTCGCCACTTGGTATCGTACAAAAATAGAATTCTGACACATTGTAGATATTTCCACGTTGCCTACCGTACTTAAGAGTGTCTACAATGTCACATGGCTTTAGTTCATTCCATATAACGTAAGATTGAGGATATATTTATACAGATTACTAAACGGTGTGAAAATACGATTCCTAAATATTTTCACGATAGAAAAATACTACGAACTTACCTCATTGACTTACAAATAAATGGACGACGGGTCTAATACAAAAACCACGAAAAAAATGTCCCAAGTCAACCTATTTAAACGTAGTGACATGTAAAGGAATATGAAAAAGCTTTTAAATTGTAATGTCATCGCAGTACTGTCTAATTTTGCTTGCTTCGCTGTCAGAAGAAACAAACGAAGACTAAAGCGTGAATGACGCTCTGTATACGATTTTAACGCCCTATAAGTTCGGACACTTTTTAGCGCGGACCCGACGTCCATATAATTGTAAGTCAATGACTTACCTCGAAATTTTTCAAGAAAACCGCTGTTTTCAATAGGTACTCAACGTATACCAATGATTTTTTTTTATATCAACTGAATTAAAGAACACGTCTAGTATACGATATACATTTTTCAAATAACTTTAATTTCGTTAGTAAAAAAATTATTTCTGATATAAAGCCAGTGTTCCTGCCGCACGATTGAAGCAAAATAAACCGTATTAATACAGGAAAAATTTAAAAAATTAAAAACACCTATTATTTAGCTGTAGAAAGACGATATTATGTAAACGACAGACATTCACAACTCCTCGGGACCCAAAGTCAGCTTTGAAGTCTTCTGTTCTTTCTCGTAAATCAGATAAAATAATAGATAATTTTCAAAAAGCAGACATTGTTTTCTTAGTTTCAAATGCTTCACGTTCAATGTGCAATAAGTACTCAGGGACGAATTTAGGTGTCTTGTTTTTGTGTAAAGGTTTAGGACAAGTTATTGGTGTTTTCGGTTTTTTATTAGTATCTGGCATTTTACAAAAGTGAAAATTCTGTTGTGCGGTACTTTAGCTTATTTTGAACCGTTCTCTAGCGTCCGCGAATAAAACAAACAATAATAACGTTATTTATTATCTACATGTACAAAATATAAGAAAATGATCGATAGAATTTACTAGCAAACAGGTAAATCCTGTGCTATGTCACTATTGGCTCTTAAAAAAGGCCGTAAACAAAAGTATAATTATTTGCACAGATTACGTTATTTTGATATAAAATGAAATTGAATAAAAACTCGAGTCGTTAACAGCAGAACTTAAGGCTTTTTATTTTATTTACACTGCGGCGGAAATAGAATGGAAGCGAATTTTTCTAACGATATTGTACATAGCATAATGAACTTTATGATTAATTGTGTAAGGTACAAACTAGATACGAGCAAAATCTTCCGCGGAATTCTCTTTAATATGCTACGTACAATATCGTTACCAATTTTTTTGGTAAACTGCCTCGAACGCTTCCAGTGTTCGGGTGAGTTTGGGTGTAATTTCTGGTTATCTATGTGTATGTCCATGGCACCCGCGATACAGGGTTTCCCTAGTGCGGGGCTATGAGTTATTGATATTTATTAATTTATACTTAGTTTGTTTATAGAATTACTGTTGATTGCTCTTAGGTAAAAAATCAGAGAATATCTAAATGCGTTTCTGTGCAGGTATAATCTTGAGCACAACTCTCGAGATGCAACGTCGAGGGATCTCCGTCTCAAGTGCTCGGTGCACTGTCAAGAGCGGCTCCGTCTTACTGTTTTTTCTAAGACAATATCTCTGTGTCTGTTTAATTCTTACACTACAGTTTTGTATCTTAACTTTACCAAGCACAAAAAGTTTGCACCAAATAAATATAACAGTTTCACAGAAGGTGAGCAAAGGTGGACTTATCTTTAAAAGACATCACTTCTAGTCAACCCTGGGCAGTGAGAGCTAATGTTATAAGCGGGCAACGGCATGCAAGAGATAATGAGAAAGAGGCATAGTAAACTACATAAATTAAATAAAAATACCTTATCTTACATAAGTATTATAATGAATTGTAATAAATATCATCAGTATACATCCACATAAATATAAGTATACAGTACACTCCTGTGTACTGTATACTTATATTTATTTATTTTTATTATATTTATTTATGTATGGGTACCTACCCATACATAAATAAATATGTGAAAAAAAATGAGTACAAAGAGGGTTCAGCAAGAAAGTGCGCTGGCAACCTTTTCTGGAAAGATTTTTTAAAATATTTTTCATTCTTATTTTGATTACTTCCCAGGAATTATAATGACCGTAGACAATATAACATTACAAAAAATCTCTTTTTATTTAAAACTAGTGACAAAAACCGCCCAAGTCGCGCTTTTGCCGCTAACCTATTACAAAATATTCATAAATAGACGCATTCGTATAAATAAGATGAATATGTTTTGGATAAGGCAATGACATAAATTAAGTAGTTTGATTTATTATTATTTACCCAATTATGAATTACTTAATTTATGTTAATATTTTGCAAAATTGTTTTAAGTATCCTACAGCCTTCTCATTATACAAATTTAGGTATTAGAACTTCTGTATATTGTGAGTTAAAGTTCTGAGTAGCTCTCCAAGTTTTTTAATATTATAAAAAAAAAATGAGAACGGAATCTTCTTATTGTATCGATGGCATACACTGTAATCCTTGCCATCGTGGTGGAAGGATTTCCCAATCGGCGTAAGGTATTCGCCAATACATGCAATTTTATCGCAAACTCTCCGTGATATATTTTGAAGAATATATCCTGTAGTTTACTACCTATTGCACTCTTAACTTTTTTCCATTAGTTGGATCGTAAGACAATTTGACGTATTGCAAACTTAAATCAAAAACATAAGCGGTTACACGCGGCAACTGTTAGCAGCGATGCAAACGCGATGCACGTTTTAAATTAATTAACTAATTTATTTATTTAATATATTTATTAATTGGACATAGTTATGCAAACTAGAACCAACCCACAAAATGTCACTTTCGAGATAATTAGATTTTTGTAAAAACAGTGTGAAGAAATAAATAGATAAGTTATTTGATACAAACAACGTGAGTTATGTATAGCATTGTGAATGATATAGGGAAACTATTATATTACACAGCAATAAATAGAAAACATTATGTATCTTTTTATTTTGTTAACGAGAACCGTGTTCTAGTTTTCGTAATGAAAACACTAAAGATCTACCGTACTTCAATACATGTGACATGGATCTATTTAGCATATTTAAAAAAATACATTACGAAGTTAAGCAGCATAGTTCTTTTTAGCTATTAAAACGTTTCTTATTTAGCGTTTGTACCCTGAAGGATTTTCATTTTCTCCGTTTTGACTTGGTATATTGCCAGGATCTTTTGTGAGCGGGTAAAGGATACGTCTGGTGTTCTACCTAAATACATAACTCAATTTAACTCGAGGTGTGGGTTGGTTCTTGTTTGCGTGACTATGTCCAATTAATAAATACATTAAATAAATAAATTACTAATTAAACAGATTTTTTGTACATAATTATTCAACATAAGCGCCTGTATCTATGTAGTCGAGTTTGCAACGATGCAATAGCCTATAAATTGCAAATGTAGCGATGAACGAACGCTAGTTTACATCTCTGCTAAAAGTCGCTGTCTGTAATTACTGTTACTTCTATTGTTCAATGAGTAAACTAATATTATCATCCTTAAAATCATATTTCATTTTCAGCTGTCTCTGAACAGCAATGATTTCTCATCCAATCTGAAAATAACATTAATGTTTCTATTATAAATTTTCATACATTTCTGCAATACACTTACTATTAACACATAAATTCTGAGTGCAGTCAGCTCTTGCACGGTCGAGTGTTTTCGAGAATCGTACATCAAGTACTATTGAGTTTTCGAACACATGCTTTGTTTCGTCGGCCGAAGCGAGAAGAGCAAGCTGCAGTTTCAAATTACAAGAATGCGCTATTCAATTCTAATATTAATATTTTTCGTACAGTTTGTACGTAGTTCGTTTCAATACGGCATGTTTTGTAGGGTCTGGGTACTGGGATATAATCTGTTTAATGGGAAGTGGTGCCTAAAGTACACATATTAGACTTACGCAGGCCTATTCGTGGTCAAAAAATTTTATAATAAAAAAAGGTCTCTATAGACACCCTGGGGTCCAATAAGTGTCCACGTAAAAAAATATGAGACGTTGATGGGAGTCCACGAGAGTGAAACCCATTTAAATAGGACACGACGAAAAATTACTTCATACTTACGTAATATTTATTTATAATAATCACATAAAGTACATATGAGGTAATGTGTGCATTACTGCGATACGCCTGCTGGTGAACCACGTGCTAATTTTTTCTGTTTTGCGTAGACAAGGATATAGTTGTTCTTACAAGTTCATCAACTTCAAATGTGTTTTTGACAGACAGTGCTACTCACTGTGACAAATTTAACTATACAGTAAGAAACTTTATAAATAAACACTATGTTAAGTTGTATCTAACCAAATATTAAATTAAAGAAGACATTCCTTCAAAATATATTTTACGTCATAAAAATAAATTAATATTGCCACATTCCCGCTTAAATCTAAACTATACAAGTACGTATAATTTTTCTATAAAACTGTATAATTACTTACCTAATGTCTTAATAAACGAAAGCAATGATATACAATTAACAAAAAAGTTGAAAGAGTTACTCCTACAAAAATGTTATTATAGTATTAATGAATACTTAAATGATATATTACTGACACACGGGAACAAAAGCTAAACAAATAAACACACATTAATATATAAATACAATATATATATATATATATATATATATATATATATATTTAAAAGTAAAATGAAATAATATATAGTAAATTAAATAACAATTATTATTACATACACATATATTTTATGTTTTGTTTGCATTTAAATTTCATATTAAAACGTGTAAATTTCTATCTACTGGTTTGCTCCTGTCTCCTTTCCATTATATTGCGTGCCCGAAGGGGTCCATAATATTGGTCTTTGTTGTATTTTCTTATATTATGGTTTTGCAATAAAATATTGAGTGTTGAGTATTGAGTATTATAATTTTTATTAAGAAATGTTTTTTTCAACAAGTCGTGCTCCTGGTGGTAAGCGACACGCCCGTACATGACAGTTGCAATGCCACTCAAAACTTTAAATTGCAAATGTCTGAGGGGCATTGCCCGTCACCCTGAGACATAAGTTGACGAGTCCCGTGTGCCTGTAATTTCACCAGCACCTTGACCCTGCTAAACCGGAACGCAGAAATGCTCGCATTAATATTGCTTGGCGGCAGAAATAGATGAAATGGCAATACTCCCCTGGACGAACTCTTTCACAAGGATCTCTACTGCTACTAAATGCAAAATAAAGAAACTTGGTATAGAGATAAATGAGATAGGAAAAGACATAGGCTACTTTTTGTCACAAAAATAAATATTAAAGGGACATAGAGGACGAAAGTAGACGAGAAAGTCGCGGACACTAGCTAGTTTAGAATAATTTTAGAGTGTCCGAAACTTACAAATGTTTTACGACTACTGGCATTAGCCAGTAAACTCATTTATAATCAAATTTACTTTAACAACATGTAATCCGATATTACGATGACATTTATTTCATTCTCTCTCATTCTTTAATACACAGCGTAGGTGGTATTTTAAATTTTCATTTCCGATTGTTATATTGGTGTTCTTAAAATGTGTCATAACAACAATAACGCATAACATTTACGTAATATAAACGAATCACGAAAGAAAACTAAAGTTGAGAGCAATGTATTCGAATTAGAGAACCGTCTTTTAGGGGTTATGGGACCCTTGAAGACTTTCAATGTCTTGGAGTACTATAACATCACATTGTAGAATGTAGTTATATAAACAACGTACGTCAAGTGTCACTAAGACATGACGTGCTCATCGTCGTGAAGTAATATTCTTAGAATAATAACGCATAGAATGATAGTTTCATATTAAATGAACTGTCACAAGTGAGGCAAAAATCAAATTCATGTAGGCTAGTTTTAGTGGTAGGATAATTTTCGGTTTTATATAAAAATACAAGTTGAAACGCGTTACTTCCTTGTGGAATGTGATGTTAGTATCTATTTTATGTTGTCTGACGTATTTTTACACTCATTTACCGCACATTTCGTCATTTTTAGCTAAAATTCTTGAGCTGTTCGCGGTGCAAGCCCTTGAGCACTGAAGGCCCGCCCGCTCGTGTAGGCCCATTGGGAGCGCTTCAATTTGCCTCACTTAGCGTGTGCGGACTATGTTTCTATGCGTTATTATTCTAAGATAATATTATAATTAGTTGTCGATTTTTGAGTGGCATAGATACCATGATAATAGCTTATGGTAGTTAATAATCTATACTTTTAATGAAAAGTATGAGTTACAAAAATATACACACCTATCGCACGTACGAGAGGCGGCTGTGAAGTTTGAGTTGATGTCCTCCATGGTCTATGTCCATGGCTTGTAAAGAACAGAAGAGTATTTCAATGGACAAGACTATACCTATTGATTAAAGACAAAAGTTATACTTAAACAAAGACTTGGCTTAGGCCTGAAAACGGAAAAGAGATTAGAAATGGATTTTTAAAAAAGACTAGGCTGCATGGTCCATAGACCTTTGCCTTTCTGCAACGAAAAAGGGGAAAACAAATGTCTATAGCTTGCACACCGGTTTTCATGGTATCTATGGATTTCCGCTAGGTCAATGTTGAAAAATTGTTTTCTATAATTGTCTCGGGTTTGAGTGTTTGTGGTACCGTTGTTGTTCCCGATTTCCATAACACTACTTGTAGAAAATATATAATATAATAGAAAAAATATATATAATAGAAAGCGTATAGAAAAATTCGTGAGGCACGCTGCTTCGTCCTGTGGCTTAGTTGGTATAGCGTCTGGCACGGTATGCTAGAAGACGTCGGTTCAAATCCGGCCGGATCGAAGGAATTTTTTTCTGAGTGTTCGATCTTTGTATTAATAATTATAACAACACTTTTGTTTCTTAAGTTTCATTTTGCATGGACAACATGTCGGAAGAAAAAAGCAGTGTTTAAAAATTAACAATTACTTTTTTAGAGAATGTCTCTTCCTAACAAATATAATAAGTACATTTCCGTTGCAAGGATATTGAAATACCTGTGGCCGTCTTTTGTTTCATACTTAAGTAGATTACTTTCCAGCCGTCACTCGTATAACCATTGAAGAAAGTCTGTATTTAATAGATGTAGATTATGTTATGAATGACTATAATACACACCTATAAATGAATATAAAACTTAAAGTGCGATGACCAAATTGAGGACGCCCTAACGAAAGGCCAGGGGAAAATTACCCTTAAGACTCTATACTACCTCAAATGGCTTTAGATGATTCCGCTTAACAGTGAAAGTGTTACATCAATCACTTTGGAAGAAATATATAGCAAAATTGGGGATATACACTGATTACTATACGGTGTGAAAACTCGATTCTTAGCCGCTCACGCGATGTGCTCCTCCTAGCGCAAAATGGCGGCTATTTGGTTTCGCAAATTAGAAAAGCATTCAGTTTAAATACAAGTTTTTATAAATAAAAATTATTATTCTGCATTGCTAAATAAATACCCTCCGTACTACCAACAAAAACATCTCAAATAAAATGCAGTAATACACCGCAAATCCTGCACTTAAAAAGCACTAATGAATTTTTTGGTGTACTTGGATAAATACGATAATATTCCGGTTGAGTGGTTCTAACGTTTACCATGAAATTACTCCTTAAAGTATAGTTTATAAACATTTATATTCAGGGTAAATTTAAAAAACGCTACTTACGGTATGTTTTCAATAAATAAACACCGAAATCACTAGCCCAAACAATAACACACACGATTGTCGTGACGTATTTTTGAAGTTGTTTATTTTTTTTAAATGACAGACAGGCATTAAAAACTTTATGGTTTGCTAGAGTAGTTACCGAAATAGCAATTAATATTAGTTCTTTTACCTGTTATAACTTCGATATCCGATAAATCGGTATAAAATCATCACCAGCACCTCTAGGTGTGGTATGCGTCTACGGCTGCATGTATCGCGTGAGCGGTTAAAAATGTTCACGATAGAAAACAAAACAAACCTACCTCGAAATTTTACAAGAAGATTTTTGTATTCAATGGATACTTTGTATGCACAAATGATTTTTGTAAATCAACTGAACTAAATAGAACA
Source organism: Hyposmocoma kahamanoa (assembly GCF_003589595.1). Taxonomy (NCBI): domain Eukaryota; kingdom Metazoa; phylum Arthropoda; class Insecta; order Lepidoptera; family Cosmopterigidae; genus Hyposmocoma; species Hyposmocoma kahamanoa. The sequence continues at coordinate 1,364,751 of NW_020654748.1, forward strand.
CGTATAGTATACGAATACCCTTTTTCCAAATGGCTTTCGTTGGTAAAAAAATAAATTCTGAAATAAAGCCAGTATCCCTGTCGCTCGACAAATTTGAATTTCGACTCTTGATGACATTGACTTACAATTATATGGACGTCGTTATATTGGATTATATGGACGTCGTTATATAGTTACATTGGAATGTGCATAAAATGACGTCTTGGGGAAAATGGGACATGCAGCCATGAAGTTTGACATTTTGGATGTCGCGTCGGATCGTTTTTAACGCAAGTAACATGGAGTTTGATTTAAATCTTAAGTGTGAAACTCGACGAGTTCTTGACCATGTATTTAATTAATTATTACATAGTTATACCTCCTACTACGCCAACTTTATTATTCAGTCATTTTCTGTTATTTTCAAACTTATGCGCCCCGAATTTTGTGAAAAAAAAGAAACAAAAACAAAATTTGAAAATAAGAACAATAATCATTGACTTACAATTATATGGATGTCGGGTCCGCGCTAAGAAGTGTCCGAACTTATAGGGCGTTAAAATCGTATACATGAGCTTGAAATTGAATGAGCTTTAAATCGCAAAGACGTAAGGGATACTGCCACTGTACCCATCACCCTGAGACATAACTTGATAAGTCCCGTGTGCCTGTAATTTCACCAGCACCCTTACCCTTCAAAACCGGAGCACAGTAATGCTGACATTACTGCTTGCAGCGGAAATAGGTGAGGTGGCAGCACTTCCCTGGTCGAAGTCTTTCACAAGAAGCTCTACTGCTACTAAATTAACCTTTGTTTATTAACCATGTAAAGAAAGAGAATCGCATAAAAATAAACTCGGAATACTCGTACGATACAGGAACGTTATTAATTTTATTTGAACGAAAGTATTGTGTTGAAATATAATAAATAATTAACACAGAAGCAGTATTAACTTCATTAAATGAATTATTGTTCGTTATCTTCATTAAATTCGTTAATTCATTAAAATAAAACGCATGTTCGCCACACTTGATTACGCTCATTGACATACAATTATATGGACGTCGGGTCCGCGCTAAAAAGTGTCCGAACTTATAGGGCGTTAAAATCGTATACAGAGCGTCCATTCACGCTTTAGTCTTCGTTTTTTCGACTGACAGCGAAGCAAGCAAAATTAGACAGTACTGCGATGACATTACAATTTAAATTCAACGTTTTAGCTTTTTCATATTCCTTGACATGTCACTACGTTTAAATAGGTTGACTTGGGACATTTTTTTCGTGGTTTTTGTATTAGATCCGTCGTCCATTTATTTGTAAGTCAATGCTTGATGAGCGTGAGTAGAAATTGATAATGCGACAGATAATGTGCGAAATGAATGTAATATAAACAAAGCCGTCTTACCACTTGAAGGGCCCTTTTTGCGTGCAGGCAACGGCGAGCAGTAGCACCCGCCTGCACCTTGTTGTTCTAGTTAACGTCATAATTTTATTATAAAGGTTTTCAAAAAAAATGTTCCCGCAAAAAAGGGTCAGGAAGACAAACGACGAGGTGAGCTATAATCTTTGCTTGCAAACAAAACTGTTTTGGAATTGTATAGTCTAGTCAAAGTCTGAGAAGAATGAGCAAGGAGTTCTATGGGTTACTCTTCATAAATATACATTTGAATACATTCATCATTACAATATTTAATTTAGACGTCTAAGATCGAGACTGCAAGAGCTAGCTGTCATCCAAAACATGCAGAATCTGTATAACAACCTTTAATATAAAGTGTTTGTTTCACTATAGTTTTAAACCTCGCAAATGGCAAATTTTGAATATCAATCGGAATCTTATTATAGAAGCGTATATACTGCCCCATAAATGAATTTGAGGATTTGTGAAGGCGACTATCAAGAACATAGTTCCATTCTTCGTTTATTTGAAAATACAGAGTAATATTTCATTTATTAAAACTTTAGGATAAAGTGCGTCATGTTGGAGATATCAAAACCTCGTGGTGTTTCTGATCTTATCAATTTAAGATTTAAACGACAAGATTGTCCAAAGAGAAACCCGAATTTGTTGACCTTTAGGCTTGCTCTTTCCGAAAATTCGCTTCGTAATTTATATTTACAAGCTACTTTTCAATATGCAATTACTTACGTTTAACTGCCTCCGTGGCCGAACGGTTACCATGCCGGACTGCCATGCAGAGGTCCTGGGTTCGATTCCCAGGCCGGGAGAAATATATGTATGGCCTACATTTATTTCTTTCGTGAGTTTGGGTGTAATTTGTGGTTTTCTATGTGTGTGTCCATGGCACCCGCAATACAGGGTTTCCTTAGTGCGGGGCTATGTTGAGTGTGTGCGTTATTATTATTATTATTATTATTATTACTTTATCTTCGTTAAAGTTGGGGAACTTTTTCGAATTATTTTGAAATATAGAATTTGGAGTCACCAAGAACAAATAAGATTGATTTTGAACCAATTGGACTTGAAGCAGAGAAAGGACGTCTTATAATTCTGTGCGTTAACAGATTCTAGATGTCATCCACAAAGTTTCCTTAGTTTGTGCTAAACCGGCAGAATCTAAGAATTTGTGACCTACAAAACTTCATGCAGTTAGCATTATGAACAGGATTTATAAGAACAGTATGTAAATGTTGCACTTTGTACACATTAACGAGCTAAAGCGGAGAGGAGATGTCATAAAGATGTCGCACGTTGAAAGGTTCCTGCGTACGTGAGTAAACCTTTATGATTCGTAAAGATTCACTCGCATATTGTTACATTTTCGAGTGACGCAGGTAGATTTTAAAAAGAAGCCTTTATGGTACAATATAATAACCTACAAAAGCCAGTACTCGCAGGTTTTACCGTGCCGAATTTTTTGTTTCAAGGTGACCTAAATTATAATGACAAACTGTGATAAGATCGTCGTCGACATAATGATGTATTTTAATTACTACAATAAATGTGCTCATAAAATGTAAAACAGACGAACTTTTTTGACGAAAAGAACAAAGAGAGAAAAGAAAAGAAATTTATTTGTTTACCACTAATGACACCATAAAATTAAAAAAAAGAAAGACAACAAAACACAATGAAACCATAGACATGTAAATAACTAATTACAAAACAAAACCTCAAACAGAGCAAAAAATAAAATTAAAACACACATTATTCACATAAACAAGGATATGTATACAGGAGACACTTTGTGTGGCGCCAGCTGCGGTGTCAAAAGGGTCAATAACTCAGCATTTGCTGGAAAGCACAATGTGTTCCTAGCGGTGATTTTAGTCAGGAGCCAAACCACTTGCCCAATACGGGTGTTGATCGACGAGGATCAGCTCTTGCAGGTTGTTTCGATCTACGGTCAATGATCAGAATAGGTTGAGTGTTTTCGAGGAACAGAGACAGAAAGAAAGAAAGACTACCTTACGGAAATTATTTTTATGTCCTGGATCTTTTCAAGAGAAAATTGACGTTATTTGGGATAAGTATAATAGTTATCTTAACTTTGCAACGAGTTGTTGCAGCACCAACTTTTCGGAATATTTAGGGAAATTTCGACTTTCTGGTTATGCTTTTCGCATTCACGTTAAATTGATTTCTTTCATTTTATTATTATTATTATTAATATTATTGCTAAACATTTTATTTCGAGTAACTTTAACACAACTCATATTTCGGACAACCGTTTCAATTTCATGTCAATGTGTATGTTGCTGTTGCTTGAAGAAAAATGTATGTGTATTATTGTTTTAGATAACTTAGATATTAAATTCCATTATACTCGTAGATTAAACGTAGAGTATTTTTAATTATTAAGTTTTTCCAATGAGTTCAAAATAAAAGAAGGTTGGATTGAAGCTGCAGGAAAATCGAAAGATTGGTTTTCTTGTTACTATTCCTGAGTTTGTTTAAATTTCCATAGCAAATGCATTTAAAAAATAAATAAAATAAAATCGGCTTCATTTTACATGTGCATGCAAAATAAATTAGAAACAATTATAGGAAATTACATAATTCCTTCATAAATAAAACAACAACATTTAATTTATTAAATTCGTTGATGGTTCGAGTTTACTCTTGACAGTGACAACTTCACCAACCCGTGCCGTGTAACGTATAATGGAAAACTGACACCGGCGACGACGATCGCCTTATTTTTTATATTATTCTTATAAAACTGCCACTGGCCCAAGCCTAGCGGCCGCCATTAAAAAACAATTATATTAATATATCAAATTAATAATACACCAGTACCAGTGTATGTATAATATGAAAAATGGAATATTTTTTTAATAACATGGTTTCTAACTATCGCTTAGGTAGGACCAGATCCCTCGTTGAGAAGCGTCAGTTTAAGGTTAATAAGGTTAATAAATCACGGAGCGGTTTCTATCCGCGCCCGCCGGTGCTGCCAAACAGCGGTTTTATTTCAATACTCATGACCCTGCAAGGTTGTGCGGACACGTAGACGCCGCGGTTGCGGGCACGAAACCGTTGCGATTGCGGAACGGACCCCGAAGTTAGTGGGAGTTAATCGCAAGTCGCGCGGTTAATAGAGAACTCACTCCGCGTGCGCCTGCACCACATAGTGCCTAAATCGACCGCCAAAGTGTGCGGGCGACGACGGCCGCCAAGCGCGCAGGTGATCGCGTCCTGCGCGGTTCTACTAGTACCCCGCCGCGGCAACCGCGAGCAACCGTCACCACTACAGGCTTAAAACGCGCCGTGAAATGTGCTACTAATTTTACATACTTAACTATTACATTCTATAGATGCCGCGGTCCCGCGGTCCACCTGATGGTGAATGGCTGAACCAGGATGAAAAAAATACTGAAATATTGTAATATAACTCTTACTCAAGTGGCTGTAAGTTTAATTTTGTTAAATTTTAAAATTGTGTTACGTCGTTTTCATGTTTTAAGCCCTACCCAATCAAAATCTTTAAGTTATGGTAGTAGATAATAGAGCGTAAAGTTTGAATTGCACACAAGCTAAAAAGTGGCGACATCGGCACCCGATCTTACATAGCGTCATTACATATCTCCCCTTTTTTTCTATATCTATGAGCAGACCAGCATGGCAACCGTTCGGCCACAGAGGCAGTTGTTTAAGACGCTGAATACCGTCAATTACGCTTTATTTTAAAGCGTTTTTAGGAAAATCTAAAATGTTAATCATATTATCTAAAATGTTGTTGTTTCCAAAACAAGTTTTTATAATATTTTCAAGAAAAAAAATATTTCAAAGTTACCTTTTATTCTACGCTTTTAACGCACACATATCCGTAATATATACCAAATAAAATTGATAAAATTTTGATGAATAAGGTATTATCCAATAATGAAAACCGTGGTTATATTATTTTTTCCATTTTGAACGTAATTTTGGAAATAAACTCTTTTTTGAGACGCGCGCAGACTATTGGTAGTTTCTCGTCATCGGCGATTTAAGCAACAACAGCAGGCTTTTAAGAGACCCCTGTCTCGTACGTACGTAAGCACGTAAGTTGGAATGATGGTGATGTTTTGAAGTGACGTCGATGAGTAATTTTTTGTTTTGATATTGTGGCCGTGAAAACGGATGAAGAAACTATTTTCAAGATTGATGGCCGGTTTATTTAAAAGAGAATCCCAAGAAAATATCCGCTGCTCACACTTATTTTCGTCTACGTTTAAATAAATATCTAATCCCTCTCCGGAAGACTCACATTTTGCAGATGTGGTCTTATTACACCAAGGGTGTGAAATAATTATGAAGACATCTCCGGAGTCGCTTAGATTCAAATGTCGTTCCTAATGAGTAATTTTAAACTCATTTTATTGGCAAACTAACCCAGGGCCGTATTCGGAACACAGATTCCGTAATAAGTTACGTAGTTAATTACTACAAAATTTTAAACGAAAAAATCAATTAAAATAATTGGTCTTATTCATTGACTTACAATTATATGGACGTCTGTCGGGTTCGCGCTAAAAAGTGTCCGAACTTATAGGGCGTTAAAATCGTATACAGAGCGTCATTCACGCTTTAGTCTTCGTTTGTTCGACTGACAGCGAAGCAAGCAAAATTAGACAGTACTGCGATGACATTACAATTTAAATTCAAAGTTTTAGCTTTTTCATATTCCTTTACATGTCACTACGTTTAAATAGGTTGACTTGAGACATTTTTTCCGTGGTTTTTGTATTAGACCCGTCGTCCATTTATTTATAAGTCAATGGTCTTATTGTACAAACAAGAGAATGCCGTGTATTATGAGTACCTAAATAACTCCAGACCTACGCCACTGAGATCGTCGAACACTTGGCTGTTCTCACACAGTGAAGCTTATCGCAGTGGCACGCGACACTGCCACATTAATAATGCACTGGTAACATTATGAGCCTCTTCATATAAGTCAATGCGACGCTACAGTCGTGTCATAACCGCTTGTCATCATTCAGAGTCACGTACTCGGTACTAATTGTACATTATTCTCGTTAATTGATGGCCACCCACAATGCAAATGAAACTATTAGGATTTGTAACGTTATTCACACAAGATCATTTAATTCCAACGTTGGCGCCAACATTGTTACCTACTCTCGTTGCAGGGTGACCAACTATTAATATTTAAAACAAAGAATATATATTTTTTAGTTTGCTTAGC
>NW_020654748.1:1391386-1434886 GCF_003589595.1 Hyposmocoma kahamanoa
TTATAGTCATTAATACTTTAAATCTACTTAAATATAAGGCTTTGAATCAATCCCTGTCTACAGTATAAATATAAATTATAAAGTTGCATTGAAACATAGAATATACTCATAATCACACATTATTATCATATCGTTTAATAGCCATTGGGATATAAACCATTATTAGGCTTGACTTACCGCTTCTCAATACTTTGGTCTAAGAGGGAGCAGAGGAAAAATTCCTAATCTTCGATTTGATTTTCGAGGGGTATATCCACTTTAAAGTTAAAAATAAAATATTCTATGAGTAACTACACGATATATTCAAGCATAGACATTAATCAGAAACATAAGACAATAAAGTTTCCTCGATAGATAAAAATCACGAAATGACCTCTAATTTTCACATTTTTTCGATTTATCCTCGAAATGCTACAGGTTATTAGGACAAAAATTAGATAATTAATTATATTTATGCATGATCGACAACTGTCACTACGGATTTTTTTTTAATCCCTTTAGTTTAGAGTTATTCCGCTAAAACGAATTTGGTACTTTTAATCATTGACTTACAATTATATGGACGTCGGGTCCGCGCTAAAAAGTGTCCGAACTTATAGGGCGTTAAAATCGTATACAGAGCGTCATTCACGCCTTAGTCTTCGTTTGTTCGACTGACAGCGAAGCAAGCAAAATTAGACAGTACTGCGATGACATTACAATTTAAATTCAACGTTTTAGCTTTTTCATATTCCTTTACATGTCACTACGTTTAAATAGGTTGAATAAACATTTTTTTCGTGGTTTTTGTATTAGACCCGTCGTCCATTTATTTGTAAGTCAATGCTTTTAATGCGCAAAATTCAACATCTCCTTTCGCATGTCACGCGAACTTCAGGCATATATTTGTTTCACAAATTTGGGCGGAGCCAACGTCAAAACTTTTTTGGCATGCTCCCTCTTAAACTTTCACGATTTTCACACATTATTTGATTTTTAATTCGAGGCTTAATCACGTATAAAACATATTTTAATTACCTCGACGCATTGCAACGTCCTTGATCTCGAAGGGGCCAAATTAAGTCTCGAACTAAAAATCAAACAATACCGCTTTTCAAGCAGAGGTTGTGGATTTCTCGGAATTTCTGTGCGAAATTTTATTTAAAATTGACTATGAACTTGTCGAAGAAGGTTAACAACCTTCGGGAAATGTATGAAGTTTCCAACCGGCATTAGGCTAGAGTGGCGGACTATCGCCTAATCACTCACACGAGAGGAGAACCGTGTCCAGCAGTAGGACGTATAAATGGGTTAATGATGGTGATTAGTAGCAGCCACCTTACTTATTTCTATCGCCAAGCAGTAATGCGAGCATATCTATGCTCCGATTTTTAAGGGTAAGAGGTGAAATTACAGGCACATGGAACTTGTCAACTTATGTCTCAGTATGATGGGCGCAGTGGTAGTTCCCCTCAGATCTTTGCAATTTAATGATCTGAGTGGCATTGTAACTGTTATGGACAGGTTTATCTCTGCAATTTAAAACTTATTTAATTATTATTCTAAAATAACCCTAAACATAAACAAACTAAAATTTTAACTACCATTTCTGAGAACAACGTGTAAAGCAATACATCTTAAAAATAGGCGTTGGAAGCAATCCGGGTCAGCGATTGAGGCATTCTTTGCATCTAATGCATATGCAAATGGATCTTAATTAACGCATTAGTAGAATATCGAATTAACAGTTGAACGTCGCCTGTTATCAGCAAATAAAGGGATCTAAAAACATCCAATACAAAGCAGTGTCCTCCAAAAAGTGAATAAAGTCTGTTCTGTAAGTTGACAACTCGTTGAAACCAATTTAATGAGCCTAAACACGATAGTCTACTCCAATAGTTTATTTGCAGCTTCCGCAAGCGCGATAAAGCTATTATATCTACATTCAGCTGTCATACTCGAGTTATAAAGCAGTCGTTTTGAAATTTTATCACAATATATCACCGCGCGTGACTCGACCAATGGCCGCGAAAGAATATGTTTCTGTACGGTAATTTTATCAACGTAAAGATCGAGCGCGACAAACGAAATAAAAAGAAACACTTGTTACATATAAATTATTGACAAATGGACAGAAATAAATTTCTAACTGATGTTGTCCGCGCTGTTGCGCTACAGAGAGTAGCAATTACTTTACGGTAATTTAAATAAATAAAAAAAATTGTTAGCATAGATAGCTCCACTACTGAATACATGCCACCTCTCACAATGAGAGGATTTGGGCTGCAGTTTCCACGCGGGCTCAATACGGATTGGGGCCTTCACACACATCATTAAATGCTTTGCTGACGTGTGCAGTTTTTTTCAAGATGTTTTAATTCACCGAGAAGTTTAAGTTAAATTTCCCACATAAATTTCGAAAACCTCAACGGTGCAAGTCTGAATTTGAAACCACGACCTTCTGCTTGTGAGGTGGTAGGTCAAATTATTAGGTTACCACGTTTAAATACTAAATCGTTTTTGTAAATAAAATATAACTATCTTGTATTTTTTAAATTATATTCTTAATCATTCCGGGATTTCAGAGGGCTGTATCCACCATATGTATTACTTGCAGTTTAATTTACCATACCTATTCCGATATTTGCCATTAAGTGACATAAACACTTACGTACCTTGTGAAACATTTCGAAATTAAAAAAAAATCGTAACTTTTAGTTAGTGGTTAATTTCTGCACTATAAGCTAACTAGGTATTTAGGAAGTCAAGGCGAACAATGCGAATCGTGATTACATCTTGTTACCGAGTGTTAAAATAGTCACGCAAATTGGATGTTAAATGCTAGCGCATTGATATTAAATTTGAAATACAAATTTGATATTTAAGTTGACTTGTAAATATGGAGCATCGTCAATCCTCACCAGATATCAGAATAGACTATACACACATCAAAAAAAGTTTGCGATCACTTCGAAAAACTGAAATCTTTTTTGTTACTGTAGATTATATTATGATTTTTTCTTCTTTTTAGATTCTTTATTTAAAAATAAATTAGAACATAAAACAATGACCCCGTTCAATTGTTTTTTCATATAAAAAGGCTTTCAGTCCTAGCTTACGCTCATTCAGAAATCTGATTTAGTCAATTATAAGCGATTCAAGATATTTTTCGCGGAAAGTTGTGATTGAAAAAATGCCAAGAGGATTATCAGAGGTTTTACGAGCTAGAATAGTAACTTTGAGGGAAGAAGGATACACCACGAGAGTAACAGCACGCAGACTTGCTATATCCCAATCCTGGGTCGTGGCTACGTTGCAGAGGTATCACGGAATGGGGAATTTAGCTGACCGACCCCGCAGCGGTCGCCCAACTGTTTTGACAGCTGCCCAAAAGCGCTATATTAGATTGCTGGCAGCCCGTGATCCAACAATCAACGCCACTAAAATAAAAGCAGAAGTCAGGGCCGCCTCTGGGCTTGAAGTTAGCACGCAGACCGTTCGCAATTGCTTGCACCAGGCTGGATTACGAGCACGGAGGTCTTGGCGAGCTCCGCTCAATTCCCGGCAACGTCAACAACGAAGATTGCAGTGCGCTAGACTTCGGCAAAATGAAGAAGGTGAGGACGAAAACATTTGGCAAAACTGTCTCTTCGTTGACAAATCCCGAATCAGCACTCATCCAGATAACCGACGTGTCCGTGTCTGGAGAAGACCAGGCGACCGTAAAAGACAAAGAACTGCCACTGGAACAGTTCAGCAAGGCGGAAAATCGGTGTCCTTTTGGGGTGGCATTATGATTGGAGCTAGAACGCCTTTGATCCCGTATCGGGGCTTCATGACAGCAGACATGTACAAAGCAGTTGCTATTGATGATATCGTCAGACCATTCCGAGTAAACCATGGGCACCAATTTGTACTGGTCGATGATAATGCGCCCGCACATCGAGCTCAACGAGTCAATGCTGCTCTTCAAGAATACGATATCACACGATTAGACTGGCCTGCCGGCTCGCCCGACTTAAACCCAATAGAGCACGCGTGGGATGCTCTTAAACGAGCAGTATGGAACCGTGAGCCACGTCCCCAGACAGTTCCAGAGCTCAGGGAAGCCGCTATTGAAGAATGGGATAGGTTACCCCAGGAAATGCTGGATAACTTGATCCTCAGCATGCCCAGGAGGATCTTCGCATGTATTCGAGCCAGGGGAGGAGTTATTTTATATTGAATTCACACCTTTTAATAATAAATTGTTGTTTAAGTTTAATTAAACAGTCTTTTTCTTTCTATGAAATTTCTATCACTATTACATTATGATTAATGGCTCAATTTTTTAAAATAAATAATAAAAAATAGTTTTATATTTTAATTTCAAACAGGGTATTCCTATTTAAAGAAAGCATACAACATAGATTTTTTCTTGATAAAGTTAAATTTAAAGAATTATAGGAGCTTATGCTATTGATCGCAAACTTTTTTTGATGTGTGTATGTACTTAACCTTCCAGCAAGTAATACATTTGTACAATACAGTGGATAATACCTCCCTCGGAAATCCCAAAATCACGTTTTCCAACGGTACTATGATTTTGAAGTGTGGTAACCGGTATTCATTAGCATTACTGCGTTTCGGTTTTGAAGGGTGCTAATGAAATTACCGGCACATGGGACTTGTCAACTTATGTCTTAAGGCGACGGGCGCAGTGGCAGTGCCCTTCAGATCTTTTCGATTTAAAGCTCTGAGAGACATTGCAACTGTTATAGACAAGCGTGTAACTTACCCATCAGGCGCACGACTCGTTGCACCCGTTACTTGATATTATAAAAAAAATCCACATGGTACTTCTCTATGACCCCGTAAAAATATTGCATAATATGAAACCGCCTATTTACTCAGTAACACACAAATAGGCGTAGGTTTAATAAGCAGAAATCGGAATAAGTGCATTATATTTGCCAAACATAAAATAAACAATACCGGAATCCCTTTAGTATATTCCGTTCTATATTTATATTCTGCACCTAGCAATTTAAAGTTGTATAAATGTAGTAAACATATTATAATTTCCTCATCATTTGTGGTCTTTTATTTTTAATTATTCCGGTATTTCAGGGCGAGATATTATAATACACCCTGTGTTTATACTAATCTTTGATCATTATGTAATGATAGCTTTACTAGTGCCTTCTTTTCGAGACATTTTTTTCCGAGTTGATAAATTTAAATCCAAAATAAAAAAATTACTTGTAGTAGATACGGACCATCGAGTATATAACTAGAAACAGCTACAAAATGAGTGCCACCCTTCTCTGGCAACTCTTCAGGCAAATGGGCCTTATATCACTTAAATATCTACTCTCATTTGCACTGAAATCACAAATTAGAAAGCTGAAATAGTACAGCGCCAACAACTGACCTGTGTGTACGACTTCGTATATTAAAAAAAAAACTCTTGTATTTATTTGTATCTCTAACTATGGGGGGCTGTTCCATTCGGTGGTTTCGGAAAAACAAGAACAAAAACGGAATCACATTTCATCGGTAATTAAATATGTAATTTTTCAATTTTCGTCCATTATAGCAAAGCTCAAGTTAAACTGGTCGATTTGAAGTGAAACAATTGACGATCCCGTCAATTCAAATCGGAGCGCAGTTGTCACCGTAATGATATGGCAGAATAGTTTGCAAACAAAATATATGACATTTCGTTTCTATTTCGGGTTATATACTCGACGGTACGGACTGAGGTACGCGTTAGTTTGTTTTACGTCATTGGTTTATTTTTCCTGATAAGACGCTGAGAAAATTGTCACAATTGTTCACACTCTTAGTACTATTGTTTGTTTGCCATTCAGGTAGAATGGAATGACAGTAAGAATTTAGGTCTCTGGCACTTTGTTGAGTGGGTAAGCATTATGTCATACGAGTTAGTTGTAGTGTATTTATTTTTATTCTGAACTGCGTAACGTTAATTATAGTAGGTACATCATCATTATCAATTGTTTTAAGTCCCATAGCTGGGCAGGTTTTCTTAAGGTCTTAGTCCATTACGCTAGCGCAATGCGAGTTGGGAAGTTCATTCCTTGTCCAACGGTTTTGAACCTTTGATATATTTTATGAATAAAATAATTACGCATTTCATCTCGAAATGAGGTCGTCTATGGAGCATGCACAGCGACATAATATCTATTCACTTGTGCCTTGAAAAAGCACAAGTTGTAGGCGTTCAGGGAATAAGTCTGCAGACGAGGAATTCCACTCCATCGGCGTTCGCCATATAAATGTGGAATCTTTGGCAATATAGGGGTGGAGCCCCAACTTACGTCTAGTTCCCCGACGATGGTTTCATTATGATGTTTTTCTTTACTGTTAGCGAGAGCTTTGGACATTAAAGTGTAAGTTTCCACGAACGCCTCCTTCTCCTCCTATCCTCCAGTTCCTGGATTGGAACTGTCGTTCGTTCGCAAGAATAATTGTCTGGACAGATGTGTACATAAACGCACTACAAAATAGAGAGAATCCTTTGATCTTTTTGACATTTACCGACAAGAAATGGAGACAAAACGAATATACATGAGACAATACGAACACTGGCGAATGCATCCTCTACACTCTCGTATTCGGAAAGTCTCGTGTACTTTAGCCGTGAATGTGAAGCCCATTTAAAACTTTCTGGATCGACGTAAATGTGTCAGGATATCGTGAAATACTTCAAATATTCAAGTTTCTGAATTCGTCAATATTTATAATTCAGTTTCGATTATTGCACTTGGTTTATTGCAATGTTTTGGTAATTCAAACTATAATAGTGCAAGGTTATGGTCGGTCGGAGCAGTTGCCAGGAGCCGAATTTTCACAAACGTCATAACTGTATTTATATTTCGCAGCTTCGTTCTTAGCGACTTGCAGATTGCAGCGAAGTATTCAAGCTATAGCCTTTACATGTGGTTTACCAAAAACCTTTAAGACAAGAGAGAAAGAAATAAAAAAAATGACACATACATCTCTCACGCCCGAATCCCGCGCAATGATCTTGTCATTCATTTTAAGGCGGGTATTTTTATAAGTTTTGAAGGACTTTAGAATTGTAGTTCTTCTACTGGTTTCAAGTTCCTTTGATCATCAATTAGTGTGAGAAAATAATGGAAACGAATTGGCGACTGTTGAATTTCGTACCTTTGGCAAAGTCATAAACCACATATGGTCACTCCAAAATATCACATGGGATTATTTATAGAGAGGGTTATAGATGTCGTTTATCTGATATTAGATATCGATTCATCCGTAGAACAAAGTCCTATGTGCAGGACTGCTTATTCTCAGGACACTACATTTCGTTCGTTGTTCTTCGCTATGGGTATCAGATCGATCGTTGTTCGACTTTTTATTTCCAAAACGAAATAAGATACAAAATTTCTGATAAACGCCTATAGCTAGGCCTTGGTTGGAATAAAGATATTATGTATTTATCCTCTTTTCATATCACGTAGGACTCTGTTCTTCGGATGAGTCGATATGTTAATAAGACAATTTCGTCAAAAATGTCGATTACGCTAATTATAACAAGGATCGCAGAATAGATGCTACATTACGATTCGATCTCGTAAATTTACGTATGTTCTGGTAAACTTAATACGTCGATGACCTATGCAGAGTCGTTGTACTCACATTTATTTTAACGCTTCAGTTATTGATTTAGTGCGTACGTTGCATAATGTTATTTCTCAAGGTTGAACAGCTCCGGATTTAGGATTTTTTCGAACCGGAGCAGGAACTTGATAGTGGCGCACCCTCTGTCTATCGTTTGAAATAAATTGTTAAAAAACTTACAAATACATAATGGTGGCATTTTTTGTGACCGGGACAATCAGAACCATTTAATAAAATTGCATGCTATATTACTTAATAACTTTTTCATTTGTGTGACATAAAATCAAATATAGGAAACATATAACCAGATTGACGACCTCCGTGGTCGAGTGGCTTGCACACCGGAGGGTACCGCCATCTCTGAGGTCCCAGGTTCGATCCCCGGCTGTCTGAGTGTTTAACACAAGTGTTACTTACTTTGGGATCGGAGCTAATTATGTCATGTTCTCTAATATTTATTTAGGAAAGACAACAGCAAACAAGCGTTCATAAATCACTTATGATATTATTATATTCGAAAACCAACTAAGCGTTTTTAAAGTCAAATGAATAATCGATAAACAACGTGCGCTGGATGCTATGCGCGTTTGCAAAGTAAGTTCTTTTTTTAAAACTTATTGTGGCATTTGTAACTTATTTGGCGCCCTCTGGTTAGGGCCTCCCAGGGCAGGTGCCCCGGTTTGCCCTTGATCCGGATTTGGGTTGTAAGTAAGTTCATAATTTTTTGTGTGAATTTTATTTTTAGTAACGACTTGCATAGAACTGGCAGAATCGATGTTGAGTTGGACGTTTTTCATAAGCAATGACGCAGATGTTACAAGCGCTATTATTAGACCTGTTCATGTTAATTAGTTATTGCAAAAATGAAACAATTTTTTCAACCCAAAATCACGTATATTTCCAATGTCTCCTTGTGAAAGAGTTCGTCCAGGGAAGTACTGCCACCTTACCTATTTCTGCCGCCAAGCAGTAAATTTAGCCACGCATTAAATTTGACAACTTCGTAACTCCGTTTTTGGATAAAATTCCTTTTTTACCCTTCAAACGCTATGTCGAACAATTACAGCTCAAAATACACTTTTGAGGTTGGATTTTTTAAAATAAAATGTTATAATTCTATTATGTTTGTTCGTTTAAGAGACGAAAATAAAAATAACTATGATTCCAACATGACAGTATATTTCTGTAAGAGAATTATTGAATCATTCATTTTATTGCATGACCGACTTATTTTAATACTCGTGCTAAATGTTTAGCACATAGATATTAATAGCGAAGAATATGATAGTGACTTCTCAGAAAAAATATGTAAGAGTGGAGAATAATTTGTAATTCAGATCATACTGTTAATAATGAGAAAAACTAAAATGACTGCATGTTTGAAGTTAAAGCGTGAAGTCGTAATCAACTGCATGAAGTTGATAAGGAGGATTAAGGAGGAGCATTAACTGCACCCATCGATCTCGGCTGCATGAGGTCGGTGTCGACTGCATGCAGTTAATACGTGAAGTCGTTATCCAAGATCTCGACTGCATGAAGTTGATAACGACTTCACGCATTAATCGCAGTCAATTTGTTATCAGCTTTAACTGCAAAGATTTGGGGCGCACTGCGCTCATTACCCTGAGACAAAGTTGACAATGTCCCATGTGCCTGTAATTTCACCAGCACCCTTCAAAACCGTAAGGGCGCTTTTATTCGACACGATATTCATAGCGCTCATCCCGCGCGGTCGCCGGAGTCCATGTTGCCGTCGTGCAGCGTCCGCGTGCGTCTGTCATGGCAAAATACGCTCTATTTATTTAACTTTTACGTTTTAACTTGATGAGCGTCCCGGGCATGCGGGCGGGGCTAGCTTGAATTCGGACCACGCGGCGGCCGCGATAAAAATTTCTCCACGTGTAACTGGGCGCTAAGGCTCAGCGCAAACCGGTGGACGGGTAGGCAGAGGACATTAAATTGTTCAATGTATATTTTATGCTATTACAATTGAAATAAGGTGTAAATTACAATGCTCTGAGAACGTCCTCGGAGTGTCGCTGGACATTTCTCTCTGCGTCTCCGAGAGCTGGCCCTAATGATCACATTACTGCATGGCGGCAGAAATGGGTAAGATGGCAGTACTTTCCTAGACGAACTCTTTCATAAGGAACTCTACTGTTACTAAAATGTACTACAATTTAAGTTCTAGCTCAATGTGAGTGTATGAAAACGTTTTTAAATCGATCGATCGTACATAGCTGTTGACTGTCTATGGGTGAGGTACCTATGCGGAGAAAATCTCGAAGATACGAGATTATTTTTGAAGTGAAGCAAAAGAAAAGTGGCTTGAGCAAGTGTAAACAATTTCTATTTGTGACACATCTCAGTGTCGCTTGTTTTCACACGACTTGGCATTGACAAAACACTTTGGTTCCTGTTTGTAGAAGATAAAGAGAAAAAGAGAAAATTTATAGCATTGATGTTAACTGTAGATATAGTAATCTTAACTATGTATTAAAGCAATTCATCCAAAGTACCGGTAATGAATACTTAATATTCATTATATTATTCAACACGTACTGTTTGGCAGACAATTTACGCTATCTTTAAGCAATAAACTACTATTGTATAGGCCGGTCTTAATGCCAGTCTTAATAAAACCTAAATCCCATTGATAAAGTCCGTTACAGATTCTTTTAAATTTCGATTTAAGCGTGTTCTTCTTTCGCGTGTAAGGCGAACTGTATTTCATGGGTTAATTTACTTCGGATTAATTTCCAAGCAATCGTACACAACCCAAAACACAGTTTTCTATGTAACCTTGTGCGTTACAATTGGACGTAGTTAAACTAAAAGGACCCAAAGCACATCCAGTCACTTTCGAGATATGGCAGTTTGAAGTTTAAAAATGCTTCTCACTCTTGTTATATTTTCAAAACCTATAATGTCATGTAACTCTAGAGATATTCATTTATGTTTATATGTTGGATTTTTGTAGCTAATCGAAGAGGTTATACTTTAGGAACCGTTTGGTACATGTAACTAATTTTTTGAGAATTTTGTGGATTGGATTCTTTTTGCTTAACTACGTCCAATTATTGTTCCAAAAATAACATAAGTCTCGGTTCAGTCGGGAGCACTTGATGCAATAAATAAGCTTTAAATAATGACGGCCGACCCTAGTTAACATTAAAAACAAAAATGCAGTTAAACGATAATGTTTTGGTAATACAGACTGCCTTGTGTACAAACAAAGTTAGGTTACGAAAAACCGATTGCCTACGCTATGACTAAGTACTTGAAAGACAGGCCTATTTGTCATTTAACCCAAACTGGAATGAGATAAATAACATTCAAGTTATACTGACCCGGCGACCGGTATCACCCACACACAAAACGTTTGCGTAACTTCATTCATAGTTTGCGTTAACACCGGTCAACGGTTTAGTTTAGAGATGGTTTAGAGGGTATTAAATAGTGTCATTAGACTGCGTTTCCACCATAGATGTGCGACGTAGAGAGGTAGAGACGTACAGAGTAAAAATCTACCAATAGGATCACTTCATTTTCTTAGCCTCGCTTAGCTAGCGCAGCTCCGGTGGAAAAGGGTTGGCGGAGCTAAGTATTTGTACATACGAAATAGCGAGAGACGTGTGCGAGGGATGCGGGCGAGGAATGTGTGCAAAACTGAAAAGAGTCCGTAACACATTCTCTTACTGTCTAGCTACCTCGCACAGCTTCAGTGGAAAACATCACACCGTTTCACAGAGCCGCTACAGCGCGTCTGCGGCGCGTATACGCGCAGATGTCGCGCTTATACGCGCAGATGTCGCGCGTACACGAACAAATGACGCGCGTTTGTATCGACACAGTCGCGCGTTTGCATCGCTGCTACAAGTCGCCGGGTGTGAGTTTGATCATTTTTCAATGAAATAATTGACACTTTTGGAATTAATACTTTAAATTATGAAAAACATTTTATACTGAGGACATCGGTATTAAAAGCGTTGAAAGAGGAGTTCCCGGATTCGATTCCCAGTAGGTAATATGGGAAAGAAACTTTTCTAAATTGGTTCCGGTCTAGTTGTCTCGTAGTCACAACACAGGGAATTTTCTGGGCAATTGATTGTTTGACACATTATTATTATTACTTTACCATGATGTCTTATTAATAGCCTGTAAAGTCGATTCTTTTAGACAGTACTATTTTTATTTCTTGTTAAAAATCCGACTCTAGAGCAACTTGTAATCTGTAAGTTGATAATTTTCCATGATGTAGCAAAGGAACCCAACTGAAGTATTATTGAAAACGTCTACTTTATAAAAAAAAAAAGAAACAGTGGACTTCTTTTTACTGCAGACAGTTACCATGCAAAGGGATGACAATATCTGCAACACTGTATTTGGATATCACATATGCAGACACAACATCTGGAAATTCCACAGCTGTGTAAGCAGAAATGAGAGCATTCATAGGAAATGCAATACAAATATTACTGAACGTACAAGCAAAGTGAAAGGCATTGGGATAAATATAGGGCACTCTGCAGATGCAAGCGATCGGATAAAGGAGCTTTGTTTCGAGTAAAACATAGAATGCAATATTGCTGAAGCACACGTTGCCATTGAAATTAATAGAATTCATGAAATCAATGAAACTCTTCGAAAAAGGAGATTCTCAATTCGTATGTTTTTTTTGTATGTATGTTACACGATTATACTTGTGGACCGATTTTGATGATTCTTTTTTTATTGGAAAGAGGGCACATCAGTATTAGTTCCATTTAAATTTTAAGAAAATATTCCACCTCTAAGGGTGGCAAATGATCCGTTGCATCCGCAGACTTGGAAAATAGATGCAATTCCACGAACTTTTGAAGTCGTTTTTTTTTAATGAAAATGTTGTAATTCAGATCTACATCACGTATATATATATTTTCAAACAAACCAACGTTTGTTGGTCACGGCTGACTTAGCTTATTTAGGTCCGAATAAAATGGTTTCATTACCTATTAATTGAATTGTTTGATATTGTACTGTGATGGCTTTTGGTTCCCAAATTAAGTTCTTCTAGCCACACAATCACACTAATTATCTGGTTTCAAATTAGGGAACTCCCTGTGCTATGAATCCCAGAGCGGAATTCACTCCGGGACACACCGATTAGAACTAACTTAGAAATTTTCCCAAATTAGTCCTACCGGGAATAGGACCCAGGCCCTCCTCATCCAGAGCCTACAGTGCAAATCGTTGAGCCACATCGAGGTCATCAAGCAACCATTTAACTAATAAGACACTCAAAATACATTTTAAATGAAACGTTAAGAACTACAGGTACTACATATTCGTGTGTCATTTCTAGAGGAGTCCAGTAAACTTGCATTATCAAAATATGGCGCACGGTTATCTATCTAATCTATTGTTTGTACAATATTACGCTAAGAGTTTCTGCAACGGTGTAAAGATACCAGATAACACAGTTGCCATCATATTAATTCACAAAACAAACCAGACTAAAGAACAAGGAAATGATAATTTGTACTAAAAACCACTCTCTGGATATAAAATTGTTGTTTGACATTGAAAAGAAGCTATAGTTTACTGGAGTCGAATCTATTTTCAGGAATACAAAGGCGAATAGAGCAGCAGTGATAATAAGTTACCTGAAATGACAAACGGTCAAACGTTTGTGATTGCAATATTCTCCCGTATGTCAACTCAGGTATGGTACTGCAGGGCTTAAAGATCAAACCCGTTTCCAATTACACTTTAATTGCATTTGCTGCTGAACGCATATCGCTTTCAAACGGATAAATATAATTTCCTAACCGCATTGGTGCAGATAATAGACTCAAGTGCTTGCAAAGTACTCTTACTGCTTACTAACGAACATAGAAACACTAATGATAAATTGTACCCGCAAGTAACGTACGACGTGAGCATAAATAGGACAATAGAATGTTATCACTAGTCCATGACCTCCGCCCTTTTTATTACCAAATATTTGGTGTGCGCTGATTTGAAAGATAACGGAACATACATTTTCGTTTTTTCTAAGATAAAATTAGCATTTGACCTCCAAGAAAAAGTAAGCACCCAAGTTATGATTTTCATGTCTTGCGCTGATCACGCAATTGAGGGCATTTGGAACATTGCATTATATGGTAGTGAGACCGTGGACAATGACACAGAAAGACAAAGAATTGGAAGTGTTTGAGATGTGATGCTGGAGTAGAATGGAGGAAATCAGTTGGTCAGGAAGGCAACCTTATACAAGGGAAGATCGAAGGAAAAAGAGAAAGATGAACACTGAGATCGACTTAAAGTTAGGGCGCTGAATATAGACGATTTTCGATTACTCCACTGACCAGAGCGCAGTTCTTAAATAAGAAGAAGATCGATAACAAAGGACAGCATTGAAACTGAAGCTTAAATTAACATGACATGTTTAATTGGCAAGATAAATAACAAAGTCATTAATATTCAGCTCAGATCATATAAAACAAACAGTTCTCTCTATTCGCCAAAAAATTCCTGTGACAACACAAACAAAATTCTTGTCATATTTACGTTTAACGGTTTCGGCATACAGATGGTAAATCCTAAATCAATATTTAATATTTGGAAATGGTATTATTCTAAAGGATTAAAGCTGAAAATGTCGCGACATGGACTTCTCATTTGATATTTAAATCTTCATTTATTATGCGATTACTAATAAACTTGATGACATCATGAACATTGCAGGTCGCTTGTCAATTCCTCCCACGTATTATGATGTTATCTAAAATTAGTGCTATTTGTTAATACTTGGTCTACATTCGTGGGATGCCTTACTTTATCGTTTTATTTCTCAGAATGCAGGTGATTAACTTCGGCCTCTGATTTATAACTGCTGGCCCATATAGATAAAAAAAATATTGATTAATTATTTGAGATTTCCTTGGGAATTATGTCAACAGATGTCTTATGTACCTTATATTACCCGGTAGACACTAGGTGAAATCGTAGTTTTATTTTTGATCTAGCTTGTTGAACGCTGTCTAATTCAACCATGATAACTAATGCTCTGTAGTGTTCTTATGTCTGATCATCACATTGGCATCTTTTCAAGGAAAGGCGTTACTTTACACCGGGACAGTTGCTTCAGCTGTAGCATAATTTCGGTCGTGTATGGAATACTCCTGCGGTCATGTATGGGATGGCTTTGCTAAATACCAAGTGGCCACCTTGGATTCAGCTGGAAAGCGTGTCAAGAGGCTTATAGGTGACTCGGATTTAGTAGAGGTGAAGCTGCAGAGCCTTGAACACCGCCGTAAAGTTGCCTGCTTATCGGTATTTTACAGGACGCAGAGTGTGTGATGGAAATGCATGATTTAATTTCACCTTTCCATCATCGGGGGATTAGATGTAGGCTTGCGTTCCACCCTATGTTGTGGATATTTCAAGGATTCGCACGAAGTGTTGCGTGACGAACGCCTGTGGAATGGGATTCTTTGCCTGCAGACTTATTCCCTGAACGCTATAACTTGGGCCTTTTCTAGGCGAGAGTAACTACGCATTATTTAGGAGTGCATGCTCCATCGTCGACCTCATCGTCACGGTTCATTAGGTGTGATGGAGGTCAAATGCGCTCCAGTATTTTATAAAAAAAATATACGGGATTACACGATTGTTCGTTAAGGAGCAAATTTAGGTGATAGTCCGCCATATTGGCCAAATACTGATTGGGTAGTTAACACGTCGTCTAAGGATTGTGAACCTTCTTCAACTTCAAGGTTTCAACACGATGTTTTCCTTTATCGTTAACAAGATACGTTGCTACTATTCACAAATAAACATTAATTATTGTTGAGAATATTAAAATTAAACCAGATTGTCTCTGTTACATAACTCACAATCAATATTTTATTACTTGGCGTACAGTCAAATGTAACAGTAGAGCTCCTTGAGAAAGAACGTCCAGCCATAATGCTCACATTACTGTGTTCCGGTTTTGAAAGGTAAGTGTGCTGGTGAATTTACAGGCACGTGGCACTTTTCAACTAGTCATCTTGGACGACGGAGGTGACGGGCGCAGTGGCAGTACTCTTCAGATCTTTGCGGTTTAAGACTCTGAGCGGCACTGTATCTTGTATGGGTAGGCGTGTCGCCTACCGCCAGGCGCACGACTTGTGCGTCCCTTCGTTTTAAACAAAAAAATATATAATTAAAATTTCGAAAATAATGGCCACAAAGAATGTTACGTTGAAAAATGATACGATGCAGGGCACCAACAATTATGTCATCGTATTTAAATACACTATTCTCTCATTATGGACAATGAACACCCCTTCATATTGATGTTGTTCCCCTCATAAGTTATTTATAATTTCCTCAGAAGCATGAGAGGTATAACGTCTTATCTAACAACAGCATGGTGACTTGAGAAGTCATAAAATATTCCTATGGTGCTTTGTCCATAATTTTGTGGCGTAGGCGTCTAATGTCTTTGCGAACATTCTGCCTCTGGGTCGGCTTTCATCACAGATCTGTGATTACACCTTATTCGTTTCATAATAAATGTTATTTGTATGTTTATGACCCTGGAAGTTCGTCTGCCCACATCGATGGTTATCAAATGTCTTTGAGACAGAATTATGTTTTCAAATAAAATGAACACGACTTATTCGTCCCGCCACATGGTATTATACTTATAAAAAAGAAAGAAAGTTATTGCTATTATAGACCCCGTCCATGTATTAACCAAACTAGGGAATCCCTTGTACAATGAGGACCAGGGCGACGAAATTCAGAACCAATTAAAAAAATATCCCAACTCGGTTCTACCGGGAATCTTGTACAGACCGTTGGCTCATCAAAACGTGTACATTAAACATTTAAAAGAATATCTGTTTTCACATTATGCAATATTTTTACGAGGCCATAGCACGGTGCCAAGTGGAATGCCGGTTATCAGGTTATCAGAGGATCTCGTATTACATGAAGATAAGTGCTTATCAGGTCTACTTTGTGTAATGTCACTACTGAAGAAATCTGTTTCTATCGTATTGTGTCGTAGGTCTATACGTAGTTTGGATAGTTTAATAATTTAAATATAGATTGGGATTATACAGTTTGATGTTTTTAACTGGGACAGTATAGGGAAATCCATGGGAAATACCGGGAAACCGTCTTAGGACCCATTAGGTCTTTTTTTAGTGATAACAAATTTGACATAGCCAATTTTTTGCTCAAGCGTGAGTTGTTTATAATAAAATTCCTATTAATAATATTATTATCAATTTTTTTCAAGCTGATCGACTCAGTTTGTTGTAAAAATCGGGAGAGGAGAAGTTTCTTGAGTAAAAATGTGTTTTCAAACAATTTGTTACCTTAATACGACTACTCAATGCTTCAAAAAACATTCAATATGCCCTCCATCTTGCTGTAAGCAGATACTTTACAGATTAACAATGTCCTAAGCACGGTTCTAAATTTGAAATTTTATGTTTTTAAATTTAATTCTTAAGACTTCGTAATAATACTACGTAGATCATTGACTTACAAATAAATGGACGACGGGTCTAATACAAAAACCACGAAAAAAATGTCCCAAGTCAACCTATTCGAAATTTAAATTGTAATGTCATCGCAGTATCGCGCCGTCAGTCGAACAAATGAAGACTAAAGCGGAGTTTGGCGCTCTGTATACGATTTTAGCGCCTTACAAGTGCGGACACTTTTTAGCGCGGACCCGACGTCCATATAATTGTAAGTCAATGACGTAGATATTAAATCTGTGCAAAAACTTTTGAGACGCATAATATTCGTTCGATACTACAGCTTCGTGTAGTATGTATTGACATAAAATGCAATAATGGAACACTTTTTAAATTATTAAGTACTTGGACGATGATTTATTTAGTACAATGAATTTTTCTATAGTACGAAAAACATTTTACAAAATTTGACCTACTTCTGCTGTCTCGATTTTTCTTCCGATACAATGACATGATCTTTGCAGGACACTGAGCATTAAACTCAATATTATTCATTTTTGTGGACAACTCACGGTTAAGCAAAAAATTGACTATGCTAAATTTGTTTACACAAAAAATACTTTATGGTTCTTAAGACAATTTCCTCGTATCACCTATGGTTTCGAATTTCCCCAGCTGCCCCAGTTAAGACTCTCACAAATCACACTGTATACTTGAATAAAGCAGAATTGTTTTGCGTCTGCATCATACCACTGAGGAAGTACTTAGGGTTTTTTCCTAAATTGGTCCTATCGCGAATCGAATCCGGGACTTCCTCCAGGGCTCTTTGTACGTTTGGCTACAGTGGTCGCCAAACTTTTATTTCGCCATATCTTATGCAAATAAAATACTACAATACAAGATAAGGTAAAGAAGTAGTTACTACTGTCTAGCAGTTTTTGATAAATCGGACGTAAGAGGGAACAAAATTAAGTGTTCCGCATTCCGATAATTTACTTATCGCACAAAGACTCTTTCGCTGATTCGATATCGATGCGATAATCGGTTATTGACCGATTTTCTGTTGCATTATTTCGATTTAATAGCCGTATATTTATTAAAAACTTTCACGACGCGAATGAAGGCGAAGTAGTGCCAATACAAAGTTAATTAAAAAGAGAATATAAAACTTGAAAAAATAGAGTTCAAATTATATTTTATAATATCAAGTAGCGCCTGGTGGTAAGCTACACGCCTGTCTATGACAGTTGCAGTGCCACACACAGTTATGAATCGCTAAGACCTGAGAGGCAGTACCACTGTCTCTGTTACCTTGACACATAAGTTGACAAGGCCCATGTGCCTGTAATTTCACCAACACCCTTCCAAACCGGAACGCAGTAATGCTCACATTACTGCTTGGCGGCAGAAATAGGTAAGGCGGCAGTATTTCCTTGGACGAACTCTTTGACAACGAGTATCCTCATCCTACCTTCTAAACTAGGGGATCCTGTATCTTAAGAAGCAGAATTCGATCGGGGGCCTACTATGAACGTATATTTGAAATATTACTTTTGTTTGATAGACGCCAGTCGTGTTTCGTTCCTTGTAAAATCCTTATCGTTTTATACCGTGACTGTAACTTACACGAAGTTTACTTTAACCGCTGCTTCACTACTTAAATATTTTATGTATGGTTCGTTTTTCCTTCATCAAATTAAATAAACTGCCTCTGTGGCCGGTTACCATGCTGGTCTGCCACGCAAAGGCCCCGAGATCGATTCCCGGGTCGGGAGAAATATTTGCATGGTCTACATTTATTTGTTTCGTGAGTTTGGGTGTAATTTGTGGTTGTCTATGTGTGTGTCCATGGCACAGGATTTCCCTAGTGCGGGGTTTTAAAAAAACAGTTATTTATTAAATTGATAGTCAATTATTTTTTGTGAAATTACTCCACTAGTTTGTTATAATTATTAATACAAAGATCGAACACTCAGAAAAAATTCCTTCGATCCAATTTTTCTATGTGCTTGTTGTCGTATCTTTGTATTTGGTTTTTCAACGGCTTTTTAACCGTAGCGCCAACTATGAGAAATCTATGAAAGTATTTCGTCGCCTAGTTCGATACCTTTACTACGCTAGAGATGTCGCTAGTCATTTTATTTAATTTTTTATTGAATTGATATTCATTTATTTTTTGTGAAATTATTGAGTTGAAGCATTGACTTACAATTATATGGACGTCGGGTCCGCGCTAAAAAGTGTCCGAACTTATAGGGCGTTAAAATCGTATACAGAGCGTCATTCACGCTTTAGTCTTCGTTTGTTTCTTCTGACAGCGAAGCAAGCAAAACTAGATAGTACTGCGATGACATTACAATTTAAATTCAACGTTTTAGCTTTTTCATATTCCTTTACATGTCACTACGTTTAAATAGGTTGACTTGGGACATTTTTTTCGTGGTTTTTGTATTAGACCCGTCGTCCATTTATTTCTAAGTCAATGAGTTGAAGTCAAATTATTCCACTAGCTTGTTACAATTATTAAAACAAAGACCGAACACTTGGAAAAAATTCGTCCGATCAGGCCGGATTCGAACCGACGTCTTCTAGCAAACCGTGCCAGACGGGCCAGAGTTCTTCATTAGTTAAACTTTTAACCGAGCCTATTCTTTTAATTTCTTCCCTGTACTATATCTGAAATGATTCTAAACATCTATATCTCTTTGTGCTATTTTATCTACATCAATAAATACAATGTTAGTAGCAGTGGCATTGACCACTTACAGGAATTATTTCCCACGTATCAAGGCCTTTAAATTTTCGCAAACAAAACGGAAAGATTTTGCATCATTTAGTAAACAAAGTGAAGTGATTAGGCACCAATTAGCATGTGTAGTCACGTCTTTAGGATAGCTAGATCGTGACCGACCGACTGCGCTGGCGCACAGGTGACTATAGCTGACCTACTTCGAATGATAAACATGTAAGGAATGTGCATATAGGTTTTATGGGTTCGTCATCGCATATCTGTCGCTTGAAACTTAGATGTTTTTTTGAAGAACACCTTATTGTTTGAAGGTAATGAAGAACCAAATGTATAAATCATAGTTTCCCAAAGTGATCACTGCCGTCTCCCCAGTAGGCTCGAAAGAGTCCTAGGGGCCTCGGAAGCTATCGCGTTTGAAAAAAAAATCTTAAATCTATATAAAACTACACTACATATATAATTTAATTTTTATTGCCTTGTAATTTTTTGTGCGAAGTTGGCGTGTTTTATTTTTCATGGTGGTATTTTTTTCTTTCTTATTGTTATTTCTTAATAAGCTTAGTTTCACGGTGCAACCTTTACACACTAATACCGTGTAAACTTAGAATAATAACGCATAGAATGATAGTTTCATATCAAACGAACTGTCACAAGTGAGGCAAAAATCAAATTCATGTAGGCTAGTTTTAGGAGTAGGTTAATTTTCGGTCTTAGTGAATATTTATATAAAAATACAAGTTGAAACGCGTTACTTGCATGTGGAATATGATGTTAGTATCTATTTTATGTTTGTCTGACGTATTTTTACACTCATTTACCGCACATTTCGTCATTTTCAGCTAAAATTCTTGAGCTGTTCGCGGTGCAAGTTGACCTTGAGTACTGACGGCCCGCCCACTCGTGTAGGCCCTTTGGGAGCGTTTCAATTTGCCTCACTTAGCGTGTGCGGACTAGGTTTCTATGCGTTATTATTCTAAGCGTGTAAATATATTTACAATAATACGGCAATTTTGGTTTTAGTACTGCAACTAGAGTCTGCACACTACCCAGCGCCTCAATTGTTTACAAATATCGTGTTTGGGCTCATTAAATTAGTCTAGACGAGTTGTTCCCTTACGAATGGTGACTTTATTGACTTTGTGGCGTACACTGTTTTGAATCGAGGTTTTACCTAAGTTCGAATTAAAATCTTGCCCGTATTAATACGGTCCCTTTTGCTTGGGTAGAGCAGGAAAGCTGGTTTTATTTCAGATTTTTTTTTTCACATAAATATTAGACAACATTACATACGTTGCTCTGATCCCAAAGTAAGTAGCTAAAGCACTTGTGTTATGGAAATCGAAAACAACGACGGTACCACAAACACTCAGACCCGAGACAATATAGAAAAGTTAGTTTCTACACTGACCCGGCCGGGGATCGAACCCGGGACCTCAGAGATGGCGACACCTTGAAAACCGGTGTGCAAGCCACTCGACCACGGAAGCCGTCAATTCACAAAATCATATACTTATAGGTGTTCCATTTTTTTTTTCACAAACGAAATCAAAGCTATTTGAAAAATGTGTATCATGTACTTATAGGTGTTCCATTTAGCTCAGTAGATATAAAAAACAACATTGGTATAAGTAAAGTATATATTGAACATCGCGGTTTTCTTGTAAAATTTCGAGGTAAGTTTGTGTTTTTTTTTCTATCGTGAAAATTTTTAGGAACCGTGTTTTCACACCGTATAGTAATCAGTGTATAATACAAAGTGTTTGATTCAACACTTCAATGTTATGCGGGATCAACCAAAGCCATTTGAGGTTGTATGTATTCACAAAATTTCAACCTTTAGATATCTATTGGCTGAAAACGTAATGATTATAAGTAATGAAAACAAATGACATAAGAGTTAGGTAAAAGAAATTGCAACATGAAAACCAACAGTATGTTGGTCGTTTATTATTGCACTTACCGGAGACTAATAAAAACCAGCGATTAAGTAATCGTAACGAACATATCAATTGTTTCTTTTTTCATGATATCAAATAGGACGTACGCCTGGTGGTAAGCCACACGTTTACTCTATAACAGTAGGAGTATTTCTAGGAAAAGGTAAAGGCACTTTTTCTAGACTCTCAAAAAAGGGTATTCCACCGCGCTTTGCTTAGGTAGCTAAAATTGCCTACATAATATTGTGCAATAGCAACAGGATTTACCTATTTATAATTAAATTGACTTTTTCTGGCTGGTTATCGTGTCCGCGGTATCCTCTACTCTAGATTATAGCTGAAAATCAGCGGTTTGCTCCTGAGAAAACACCGACGCTGAGCTATGGCCTTTTTGCACTGCTACAGTACACAATAAAAGTGGGTGGGTGTTCGGCAGTCCTGCGACTCTGCTGTTTGTTATTGCATTACATATTTTTCTGTTATATATATGTGTCTGTGTATCCAAAGAAAAGTTTTATCTATCTATCTATCTAGTACCACTCGCAAAGATCAGAGGAGCACGGATACTCCACCGAAACAACATTGACAAGACGTCTCACGTCACCGTTCAAAACCGGAACGCAATGCTCACATTATTGTTTGGAGGCAGGAATAGGTATGGTGTACCGGAGTACTTTCCGGGATGAAATTTTTCACAGTAGCTCTACTGCTACTACTCTGGTTGGTGATTATTCCAATTACTTCCAAATAGTAGGTACATAATTTACGTGCATTTAAGTGATCTGCCGTCTGCTAACAATAAAGCGGCCAAGTGACAAATGGTCAAATATCCGTTTTATATAGAAAAAGATAGAGAACAAAATTCTCTTATGAAAACAGTTAATATTAGTTAACGTGTTCGACGTATCGGAACATGACCCTAACGATGCATGGGTTATGGTTTTTTAATGATATCTCAAAGAAATATTTTGTCACTTAGCCGCCTTTTAGTTAGTGAACGGCAGTGATTATCAAGTGACGGGACGAATAAGACAGCGTCTGGTGGTAAACAACACGCTTACCCATAACTAACAATTGCAATGCCATTAAGGGATTTAATTTTAATTGCAAAAATCTGAGGAGCAATACTGTACCCATTACATTGATACATAAAGTTGACAAATCCTATGTGTCTATAGTTTCATCTGCACATAAAGGTGCTCAAAACTGGAACGCAGTATCGCTCACATTGGCTTGGCGACAGAAATGGGTATGGTGGCAGTATTTACTTTTTTTTACGTAATTACTCTTTAACAAGGAGTTGTACTGTAGTAACAGTACAACAAACAGTAGTTTAGGTGACCACAGGTGGTCAATTATCTCTCACTGGATGTCACTAACGGCGATGAATACCAAAAGCCAGTTCAGAGGTCTACAACAAAAACACATAAGAGAATTTCGACAGTTCGGTAACTTGACCTGTGTCTCAGTTGGTAAGGGCAATGCTACGGTGCAGCATGGTCGTGGGTTCAAGTCTCACCGGGTCGAAGATAAAAATGTAACAAAATTTTCAATAAAACGTAAACAGAACCATGACATAAGGTATGTAGGATCAGACAATAGTCTGATGTAATACAAACTTAAAATTTCAATTGGATTTATTGTGCCTTACAAAGTTTACATCATAGTTTGTAAAACAATACAATACAGATCACTAATTACGAATCAGAACGCGGTAACAAAAATAATGTAAACACCATTATTATCATCAACACATTATACGAGTAGATCCCATTGCTTTTCTCTAAGTTTAGGGGTTTAGGACATGTGCCACACAGGCCCAACATGTGTTAACAACTTCATACGTTTTCCAATGGTTATGTACAGTCTTCGACAAGCGTGTTTCTGCATGTCTTTCTTCGCCGTTAACGAGAAGTATTGCTAGTGAATATTCACAAATATACGGAACTTACAAATATAATGCCGCCATATCGATTCAAACTTCTCGATTGAGACACAAATGTTCTTTCACTGGATAACCACCGTCCCTAAGTAGCTATTATACAAAATCATAGGTTTTTTCACCTGATGTTAAGCGACAATGTGACCGACGATGGAACGCGTTTGCCTAAAGAATACTTATTCACTCTAGCGTTGAATAGCCCCAAATTGTACTTTTCGGGAAATACAGATGCCGCCGGTAGAGTATTCCATTCCTTTGCCGTACGCATCAGAAAGGAGGAAGCAAAGCGATTAGTGCGAATAGGTGGAATATCAACGACATAAGAATGGAGTGCTCCGGATCTTCTAGTCGACCGAAGGAGGAACGGTGAGGGTGGAACTAAATTGAAAAGTTCCTGCGCACACTTCCAAAAATGTATCCGATAGAAAACCGACAAGCAGGCTACTTTACTGCGATGGTCAAGATTATGTAGCTTTGACTCCACAAGAGAATTGTTGTTAATCAAGTCTCTTTGCTTTTCGCTCCACCGAGTCCAAGTCAGCTAACTGGTAACGGGCAGAGCCGTCCCAAAGGTGGCAACAGTACTCCATATACGATCGAACTTGTGCTTTATACAGATTTAAAAGCTGTTCAGGTGTGAAGTAACGCCTGACCTTGTAAAATATGCCTAGTTTATTGGCAGCAGTTTTTCCCAAGCACTCGATATATCGCCCAAAGTTAAGGTTGGATGATAAGTCCAGATCAGTATCTCGGAAAGTCGAAGTAAGGTAGACTCCGTTTTGATAAAAAAAGACACGCCTGCGTTTTAGCCGCATTAAACCTGACCCTGTTCGCGTCTCCCCAGTTGGAAACCGCTTTCAGGCCTAGGTTCAACTGGGTGACCATATCGCCTCTCGTTTACATCGGATCTCTTCGCTGTTGTCTCGGGCGTAATTACTACGTTATATTCATCAGAGAAGTCAATACTTGCGTGATTTGTGTTCCCACGTCACGTTGTTCGATAATTAACAGCGGATTACCTGAAACTAAAGAAAAAAATGTTATTGAATAAGTAGTACGTACTAAAAAACCTAAAAAACCTTTTATTATCGAAACTGAAAATTCATGACAAATTTGCGATGGTATCAGTGATGACGATAAATAAACAACACATTTTAAAGTGCAACGGAATATTGAAGCAGTCTTGACATTTTTTTATGATATCATGTCACGGGTAGAAACCTGGGTCTTCTTATCGTGTTGAAAGAGGTGGTTTTAGGTGTGAAGGCTCTGGAAGGGCTGTTGGTCGTAAGTCAGTAGAAGCATCGTGTTTGAAAGATTAGGCAGACTCGGCACTGCGTTATCGTACCTAGCTGTTACCAGGGTGCACCGCCGGTAACGTAGTGCGCAAAGCGCTAAACCCTTCAAAACCGGACTGATGTTGTTAATCTGCCAGAATTAGACGAAAAGATATTCCATCTTCAATTAATCGAAATTAAGGATAATTTATGAGACAATAATAATAAAAAAAAACAGATATTAAACGACCAAATAACATAAATTGTAAATGGTTATCATAGCAATCAGTTAATTATCAGAGAATGGGGAAGACGTAGTTTTAACAAGCGACGGTTAAGGTAATTGTGGTTCTCCCCTATGCCAGTTGCATCTCCATTGGATTAGTCACGCAAACCAGGGCAGGAAAGTACCGTGTAATTAGCACGTTCCTAAGTAAGTTTTCTGCTCCTTTTTAGTCTAGAAATTGTTGATTTAGATAACAACAACATGACTTTGGAATGATAACTTAGTGCTCTTATATGAATCGAAGATGACTACCGTTGTATTTCAATTTAAAGAGTTATGCCTTACTTCAGTATTTTTATGGGTTTTACGAGGAAAAAATCAAATACGTCGTGACAGCTTACCACAGAATCTAATAATACTTTTGCCTTAAATCTAAATGATATTATGCGTAGACACAATCAGTATTACTAAATGGAATATGAAACTATTTTCTACCGTGGTCGTGTAGGTCCATGTAGCTCGACTGCAGTCGAGGTCTTGGATAATGACTTCACGCATTAAGAGCCTATGCACGCCGTATTTTATACGCACGTTGCCTGAACGTGCGTTTACGGCGCCGTAAACGCGCGTCATCTGCGCGTATGCGCGTCAAAGACGCACTGTAGCGATACGATACAAACCCACGCAAATGACGCGTTACAAGCAATAAACTTACATACTCCACTGGAGTTTACACTTAGAATTTCATGTGGTTGTTCATTTCAAAAACTAACTGTAATTAAGAAACAAAACTAAAATTAAAACTATCTCTTATCAAAATGCGCGGTATATACACGCGACTACAGTGCATCTCTGCAGATGACACGCGTTTACTGCGCGTATAAAATACACCGTGTGTATAGGCTCTAACTGCATGCAGCCGAAACCGACTTCATGCAGCGGAGATCGACTGCATGAAGTTGATAACGGCTTCACGCATTAACTGTAAACATGCAATCTGCTAGCAGCTGAAAAAAATTTTTTTCATTTCCTATGCGTAACAAGTATGTCGAAGTAAAGCTAAAATGAAAAACCTGCGATTTCTGGAATAGGTACTGTTTTTCAAATTCCGGGATTTGTAACGTAGTTTTTTGGTGATTTTTTGTGTATAATAATTTAAAAACTAATCGTAGTTAGTTGTTAGTATTGGCAAAGGGTGTATATTTAAAGAAGGCAAACCAAACGAAACATTTTCAATATTACTAAGCTGGAGAATAATTTTCTTAGGCAAACCCACGGGAATGTGATCTTTCCCTTTGTTCTATTTTTACATTGTAAAATTGTACCTGTATTTCCCATATCCATCATTCCAAGACTTATCTGAGACCACCAACGCTCGCAATTATCTATTTTACAATTTCCCCGATTAGCGTCGGCCGTGACCGTGTGAGAGCGATTTATGTAGTACTCGTAACGTTTACGATTACTGAAATCGATTAAAGTAATCAAATACGCTCGTGTTACGATTACAAGTAGGTTGAAGTACGTCAGATGACACGCGATCGAATTGCTATGGTACCAATGGTAAGAACTTGTATAAGTTGAGTTTGAGTTTGCTTAAATTAGTGCGAATATAACGAACTTAAAGTATCTTCTTGTTACTTAGCATGAACATGATAAAAACATAATTTGCACTCCTCACAGAAGAATGGCGTAAGTGGAGTTACGTCAAAAACGTTTATTCACATTCGGTAGCTTATCACAAACTCGAATTTTTTTTCCGAAGTAACGTTTGTTCGAATTTTCATTACACCGAAAACCGAATTATAACGAAACCGTTGTTCTTTCAGGATATGTTGGAGGTTTATCGCAAAGACACGATAATAATCGGTTAGGTTAGGTTAAGTTAGGTTTAAAAGATAAAATTACTTTCGAGGTTAAATGTCATTTCGGACTAGTGACAGGTAACTCACATCCTCTCAAATTCTCGTTATTCTATCGACTAATATTGTAGACAGTGTTACAAGAATTGGAGAGGATGTGGATTGTATTTTTCTGTATCTAATGGAGATATAAACATGTTTGACGTAACTCTACTTATGCCATTCTTCTACGAGGCATGCGAATTACAGGTATGTTCAAATCTACAAGCCTACTGATTCCCGTAGCTAGGCGTTCTCCAGGGGTCGGTATTGGGGCCAATTAAAACTTTCAAATAAAAAAAATTGTCAAAAATTATTATATTTAAAATTGGCTTGTTTCAATAATACCTAATGGTAGAAAATAGCTTGAGTTCTGTCAACCGTACATAGTTTTTTGCTGTAATTACAATGCGTTTTAACGACGCCGGAGAGGCAATTTTCTCATTAGACAATAAAACAACCACCGGTCATTAGTCTTACAGAAACTAAAATTTTCTTGGAATCTGAAGATTAGTTTGTTAATAGACGACTTTGAAATATGGAATGTCATCGGGAAAGATAGGTGAATGTTTATATCGCAAAAGTTCAAACGTTCAAAATTTGTCCTGCGATGTTACAGAGTATCTATTAATTATCCCAATATAAATGTAGTTTACATTAAGAGTATAGGTGTATGATTTGCAGTTTATTGTTTAATAATTTTTTTTTGTATAAGATTTAATAATTTTTTTTGTTTATAATTTACTCTAAATTCACCTGTATAATTAGTATACTTTTTACCTGAAATACAGGATTCTTCTAGTTAGTAATAGTATATGTGTTATATTTTACATGTATTCGCATAATTGGTCTTTAGGTCGTTATTCAATAAACAATTTTATTATTGATATTTTATTATTATTATAATTGTCTTGTCCAATTGAAAATAATTCAAATGAACTCTGACAGTATCAGACGTTTCTACGTTACGGAAAATGAATTTCTTCATGTGATATTCGAAACGAAAGCTTCGAGAATCACTTGAACTTCTGCCTTATCGTAATTGTAGTGTAAGAGAAAAGAAAGCCACGTCAATCAGGACATCTTTCTTGAATATTATTCACTAAAATAATAATAATAATATAATAATTTATTGTGTGTACACATAATACCAAGTGAAGAGATGAACAACTACTGCGTCTGATAGTAAGCGACACGCCTATTCAAAACACTTGCAGTGCGACTCAGAGCTTTAAATCTTAGGGGCACTGCCACTGCGCCCGTCGCCCTGGTACTAGTTGACTGTAATTTCACCAGCAACCTTAACTTTTCAAAACCGAAACGCAGTGATGGTTACATTACTTCTTGGCGGCAGAAATAGGTAAGGTGGCAATATATGCCTGGACGAACTCTTTCACAAGGATCTCTAATGCTACTAAGTTATTTTACAACTAAGCAGTTTTGTACAACAGTGTTTATTGAACTGGTTTAGATTTCTTCGATGCATAATGTCAAACAAAGTGTGTTCGGACAGTGTAACAGTTATTTTTTAATAAAAATATAAATTAAGAGAAAGCAAGAATCAACGTTGTTTAAAAAATAAATGAATTTTTATTTATCAACAGCACGGAAACCAAGTAACTGCGTAAAAGTAAAACAGAATGTATTCAAAAGAAAGGTAAAAAAACATATGGGTATTAAATTCAACAGTTTTCTATTATCTTTCCCGTTGGAATTAATTCACGCTATCTTTTCATGATTATCGTGAGGAGCCCCGGCGTTTCGCATTATGGGTAAAAGCAGTCATTTTGCTGAGCAATCGCCGCCGTCGGCGACGACTGTGGCGGCGCGCGATCTTGCTTGAGAAGTCACGTATATGTATGTATGGCGCGCTACAATCAAGGCAGAATACAGGCTCTGTATCTAGGGTCCGAGGCAAAAACTAATTTGTCGGTCATTATTTGTGTGTTCGGACTAGTGTTCATTATCTAATTTCCGTGGAAATTTTTATTATTTAAGTATTCGATATTTTTACCGTGCAATATTATTTAATATTCGAGTGTTGTATTGTTGAAATTTTATTAAATAATTACACGATAATATAGTTCAATATTGAAACATTAAAAAGTGCCATGGAAATTAGATAGGGGCACATTAGTCTGAGAATGACATTTTACGAAATTTTATACACTTACTGGGTTTTGACTTACCCAGCAATTAAATAATTTCTATGCATTTTGTGTGTCCTTTGCAGTTTACTTATCAGTAGAGTTCCTAGTAAAAGAGATCATCCAGAGAAGTAATGTGAGCATTACTGCGTTCCGGTTTTGAAGGGTAAATGTGCTGGGGAATTCACTAGCACATAGGACTTGTCAACTTATGCCTCAGGGTGACGAGCGCGATGGCTCTGGACCTGGAATGGATCTCTATGCATTAACTAATATAAATAATTAGATTCATTCGTTACAATAATTAAAAAGTATTTTCTATTTTCTTATTATTTACATACCTGTGACTTGGTACCTGCTTTCTTGTACTTTCGTTTGGTATTGTTGACTGCCATTCTAATTATTATCAGGTTTTTTTTATAATATCAAATGACGCGACGAACAAGTCTGCGCCTGATGGTAAGCTATACGCCTGTCCATAACAGTTGCAGTGCCACTCAGAGCTTTAAATCGCAAAGATCTGAAGATCACTGTCACTGCGCCCGTCCCATATGCCTGTAATTTCATCAGCACTTTTACCCTTCAAAACCGCAAAACAGTAAGGTGGCAGTACTTCCCTGGACGCACTCTTTCACAAGGAGCTTTTATTTTTTTTCCTTTCTCTTCCAATTCCTTTACACAGTTTGCAAATAAGTATTTTTGCTTAAGTTTACTTAAGGTTTCAGTAGAATAATTTAATTCCTGTCACACGTGCATGTTACAATTTAAAACTTCTTTATTATCAGTAAACTGTCATCGGGTTGTTTAATTAAAGGGCATTGATAAGAATCTACTTGCGGGTGAGGCAATTTATTACTTCCACTTTGGGTGTCACAGATTGCAATCGGTAAGAATTAAAATATCGTTTTTTTCTCCCTTTGTTATTGTTTCTTTAGTTGTCTAACTAATGGCGATGTCTTATTTGCTTTTATTGGTACTTAAAAGCATCCGGTATACTTTGTCGTCTCTGTCAGGACGTGTGTACACAATGTAGGATTTTGCCGCTTTGAAGTTTCAAATATTTTTTCTCTCTTATCAGTAATACTAACAAGATATAGGAGTATTACAAAAAAATATAAAACATCATAGTATTCAATAAAACAAATATAGCAATCGTAAAATATACCTAGGCGTTACATAATATTATTATTACGAATTGCTATATTTGTTTTATCGAATATCATGATTTTTTTTTAATACTCCTATAGTTTGTTAGTATTACTGAAACAAAGATTTTTTATGATACCAAGTGACGGGACAAACAAGTCGTGCGCCTGATGGTAAGCGACACGCCTGTCCATAACAGTTGCAGTGCCACTTAGATCTTTTAATCGCAAATATCTTAGGGGCATTGCCATTGTGCCCGTCACCCTGAGACAGAAATTGACAAGTCCCATGTGCCTGTAGTTTTACCAGAACCCTTACTTTTCAAAACCGAAACACAGTTAAAATTCGCATTGCGGTAGAATATACTACTATTTAAATACATAATAAAACTGTAACAACACTATAATGTGGTTCCTATATTTTAAAAGTGTTCGTCTCTGGCCTTACTTTTTGATCTTGCACTGCAGGGCGTTCGAGTCTAACTGTACCAGCACTTGCAGTACCGGTCTTGATAAGTGCAGCGTTATCAATCAAATTAATTTCACTCGCTGCAAGCACAAGCTCTGGGAAGGATTAAATTCTTGACATGGACCGTTATCAATAACGGTAACAAGTTATCCTTAACTTAAACTTTGACCCGACGGTGAGAGAACACGTTTAGTTTGTTTTAAGGTAGTTTACTTATTAGAACATTGTGGTTAATTTAGGAATTTGTTTAAGTATATTTTAATAACATTTTATTGTTGATGATGACCTCCTTCATTGTCATTCCATATTTATATATTATATAGGTCATTTTGAAGTGAGTATTGTGTATTGTGTTATTTAGTTTTGTAGGGAGTGTTTTATAATAATTGTACCTTTTTCAGATTATTTTGTTATCTGTTACATCTCGCTTTTCCTTTTTATAGTGAACGATTCTGCCAATATTATTGTAAGGACAGTATGCGCGATACGTCTTCGTAAGTGAACACTCCATTTTTAAAATATAAATAAATTAATTGCAATTATACTATTATTTGTAATATAAATTGAATTGAATTTAATTCTTAGTTGTTTATTTCATTTAATGTAATTGTGATGTAACGTAATAAGTAATGTTATAGTTATTTTTGATACAAGTGCGGAAAGTTAGTCATTATTCATGAGTCTCGAGGCATCTTGGCCCGAGCCAGAGGCGAGGGTCAAGACTCGAGACAAGTGAAAATGACAAATCCGCATGTGTATCAAACACCGTTTTTTAATACATTTGCGAAAAACCTACATTAAAAGTAAAATAAAACAGTATTTAAAAAAAACCTCATTTTATTCCTTTGTTTATAACAAAATCAAATCGTAAGAAAGTTAATGAAAAAGGCGGGAATGTAAACGATGAAAAAAATTAGTACTTTTTTTGGCCGACTTTTTTCAATATGGCAACTGTTGCCAGTATTCAGCCACATTAAAATTACTATTTTATATTACTTTATTTTCTACATAATCGCTACTAAGGAGCATTTACTTCATAGGTGTAAAAATGCGGTCTCTCCATAGATATAGTATAGTAATGACGAATGACTTACGTCACAAAGCACATAAATATGAAATAAATATAAAATCTCTTTAGTTCTATGTTTAAGACTTAAAACAACAGTAAATTAAAAAAAAAACTGGAAAGTAAAAAGCACTAGTGCGAGAAATCCAACTTTCCTCACGATTTGTAGTGCGAAAAATACCACGTTTTGAGCAACTGTATTAAAAAATTTATTATTGGGTATACCTAAATAAAGGAACATTTTATTTATTTTTGATTTTATTTTTATCATCTCTCACATACATCTTATAGAACGAGTGTTATGTATTTTCATTTCGCTAACGTTAGGCCACATTGTTAATGCAAAATGAACAAATACTGCTTTATATTGACACATTTTGTCTCTTTTTTAGTCTGTTATCTGTTTTTTTTTTAAATTAGTCGCACCTTTGGTGTAATAAAGGCACATCTGAAAAATGATAACTTTTCAGCATTTAAAGATTCTATGAACGAAATCAGTCGATCACTTAAGTAGGAGAATTATACAATTTCATATTATACACAATTTATTATGTAGTTAGCGTATTATTTTTACGACTTTCATGTAATAAAAGCACTTTTTAACAGACTTCAAAAAGGACGAGTTTCAACTGTATTTTTTTATGTAGGTTCCGCCATCTATGAACCGATTTCGACAATTCTTTTTCTTAGTAATGATAGCATTATTGCGTTCCGGTTTGAAAGGGTAAGGGTGCTGGTGAAATTACAGGCACATGGGACTTGTCAACTTATGTCTCAGGGTGACGGGCGCTCCTCGGATCTTTGCGATTTACAGCTCTGAGTGGCACTGCAACTGTTATGGACAGGCGTGCAGCTTACCATCAGGCGCACGACTCGTTCGTCCAGTCACTTGATATTATTAAAAAAAGTAATTCCACGAACTTTATAGTCTTTTTTTATAAAAAAGTTATGACGTACGATCTCATGGCGCTTTATTATACTAAAGTTACGTGTACATTATCTACTTTCACTGAAATTTTGTTTTATTTATCCACAAATGAAACCTGGTTCCTGCCCTGTCGTGTCTGCACGTACTTTAATTATTTTGGAAATCTTTCGGTCAAGTGACACCGCGGTTAGGCCGACTCCACACGGCTGTCATGTTAATTATTTTAATGAGCGGTAGCTCGTCGTGCTCCCTTAATTATAAACATTCGAGGACCGTTAGTGAGCAATTCAAAATTAATTGTATTAGATTCGTCGTATGATGTCTTTGAAAGAGAATGCCGAATAATTAATATTGTGTAAAGATAAATTCTGGTAAATGAGGCCATTAATGAGGATGTTCTATTTGATTAAGGTGTGTTTAAATTGTTGTATTTGTTGATACCAGCTATTTATTTATTTATTATAACATTTATTGGTATTGTGTAACCATCGTACCTACTTTTGTTTCCGCGGCTTTGAAAAGTAGGTATGTAGTATGAAGATGTTTATTAATCTTTGGCATCCACAACAAGTATTTAGTACACTCTGCAAAAGATTACAAGACAAAACTGCACTTTGTAATTTGCACCATATTTTTATCACATATTTTTTGCACATATTTTTTTCGGTTCTGGCGGTAAGTTGCGACGCGAGCCGAGGCAAAGAATTCTTCTCTCACTTCCTTTCTAAATGGAGCTACTATCCGCGGATCGGCAAGATGGGAGATTCTCCCATCTAAACTATTTTTCAACCGACCTTAAAAAAAGGAGGTTTTGTGAGCCGATTTTGATGATTATATTTTTGTTGGAAAGAACTTCAAAAAGAACCTCAGTACTTGTCCCATTTAAATTTGATAATAAAATTCCACCTGGAATATAAGGATGGCAAACTAGGGGATGAATCCGGTATCGCGTACTTTCCGGTAACCGATCAAAAGTTCGTGGAATAACATCTATTTGCCAAGTTTTATTGCAATCGGACGGATAATCGTGCAACATTCACAAAATAAATACGGTTGAATTGCGAGACTCGTCCTTTTTTCAAGTCGGGTAAATGCGCGATACGTACGGTAAACGTTTCTTAATTCAAAACAATAAAAGCTATTATTAAAATGAACACAAAGTGATATAGATTTTGAGGCATTCCTTCATATGTTTTAATGATAGAATGAGTGCGCATTTGACCTCCAACTCACCTGACGGAAAGATCGACGATCAAGTACGGACAGTTGAATCATGCCTATTCACTCTCGCCCTTGAAAAGGCCCGAATTATAGCGTTCAGGGAATAATAAATGTACATAAAAGCGTAACGCTTCGTGCGAATAATTTGGAATATCCACAACATAGGGGTGGAACCCCAGTCTACGTCTAGTCCCCCGATGATAAAAAGGTGAAGGCGGAATTAAATCATACAATTCCATCGCACACTCTCAAGTACAAAAGTAGCAAGTTAATAATAGTTTCATGAGTTCGTACCTTTAGGAGAAAGCGACCGTGTACGGTCGTATTATCAGATCGAAAACGATTTTGCAACATAATCCTTGGTACATTTTAACAACGCGTTATTTAAAAGAAACCTTCTTGATACCATTGAGAATGTGATATTTCATAACTTGACGGATCACGGCTTTGAGGCAGTTTCTTTTCAGGTTCAATTAAACTTGGTGCGAATGTGACCGCCAATTTATTACGTAAAACTCTTGCGCAAGGAGATTTAAATTTGAATCAATAAATTTCAATTTAAGAGTAAAATAATAAATATGTAAAGTAAATTTAAAGGAATTACTAAGTAGCAATGTACCTAATAGGCTTAATATAATTCTTCCAATAACTCATATAGACCAAAAATCAGATCAATCTGGATTGATTAAAAATATTAAAAGTTATATCCTATATCTGTCTTAATCAGGCTCGGTATAAGAAGTGCGTGAAGTGCGTAATTGGTTAGTCTAGTCTAAATATAGTCTCACTGCTGGTCACAGGTCTCCTCTCACAGTGACAGGGCTCAGTCTGTAGTTCCCGTGAACTTCACACATAATTAAATTGCTTTGCAACTGCAAAGTGTGCAGGTTTTATCTCAATATTTTCCTTGACCGAAAACTTTATGGTAAATTTCAAAGTCCGAAAAACTCAGGTGTACAATCCCACCCGCTTCGGCGCAGACGTACGGGGAGAACCCCTAGTGAGGCCGGCGGGCTCTGGACAGGGACCCCGGAGCCTGCTTTGCACGGCCTCACTCGTCTGGGGGGCGAGTCGGAGAACAACTGACCTGCCCCTCCGTTCGCACGGGAGCCCTGGCGCAAGCTAAGGCGGCCGGGCGGCGTCGTGTTGAATGTGCACCGACCCCACGGCGCCGACTTAACCGGCGGGAGGTAAACCCAGGTCCTCCAGTCTGGGGGGAGAGTCCCCACATAACCCCTGAGTCTCCTTGGGCTCAGGGGTATCTATAAAGATTTCCCCCCGAAAAAAAAAGGTGTGTAATCCCAAATTCGAATCCACAATCCTGAGAGGCGGTAGGGCAAACTATTAGGCTGCCACGGGTGTCTATTTACCTATATCTCAATTAGGAAAAAAATATTCGTACTTTTTTATAAAAAAACTGACCTTAAAAATTTGGTAGAATTACCTACATCTACTTGCCAAGTTTTATTGAAATAGGTTAACGGAAAGAGGGTGAAATCCGATAAACCGGATTCATCCCCCAATACAAAATAAGTACTATAGCGGACTGTATCAATGAGTTCGGGTGAATGCTAACAAAGAGTGAGCAAGACCGAAGCAAATGGACTTACAGTTTATTAATTAACTACAAAAACACGTACAGCTTATCATTCCAAAACAGAAAACAATAGAGAAAAAAAGGCGCCAAAAACAATCACATTTAAATTTAGAATTTAAATATAAAACGAACTCTTCTTCTTCTTCTTGGCGTGTTGACTCTGACGTTTATATTTGTGAGGACTGAGATAGCATTATCAGTGACGTTGTACAGGTCCTCGCGTGTGCAGGTGAAGGGACACGCAGGGCAGGACAAAAGATGTGCCATTGTCTGGGGAGAGACACCATAAGGACATACGTTCTCCTAGCTGTAACCCCACCCGTGCTTGCACTCCTTGCTTCGGCCGACTTGGGTCCGCAGTCTATTTAGGGACTTCCAAGTTTGCCAAGGTAGATCATGCCCAGGAGGGAGGTGTTCCGATAGCGGGATGAGTGACGCCGTAGGGTATCTCTCCTTCCAGAGACTTATTCGGGTCTGCTTATTTTCCCCGTCCAGAAGGTATACTTCTTTAATAAAGCTATGGCGACTCTTTAGCCTCTGGATTACTGGCACGTGATGGTGTAATGGGTGCCACGGGTCAGTCTCTTTTTTTAAGCGTTCCAGAGAGCCTAGCCACATCTCTACGGATGTCCGGAGGGGCAACACCAGGCAAAGGGTACCGCATATCCACAGGGGTTGGTTTCAGACAGCCAATAATAATTCGACATGTGTCATTTAGTGCTGTATGCACCAGGTGCGTGTGTGCTGAACGACTCCAGACTGGGCTGGCGTATTCGTTAGCCGAAAAGGAAAAGGCTAGTCCGGTCGTTCGCAAAGTTTGTGGCGAAGCTCCCCACTTACAAGATTTAAGGCGGCGCAGGAGGTTGTTCCGAGTGGTCACTTTCTGCTTGGATTAACACCAAGCTGAAAGCGACCAGTGCTGTTTATAGGTTAAGGCTCTATCCAAGGCAATACCGAGGTATTTTAGAGTGGAGCAGGGGGCTACAAAACAAAATATAAATATATAAAACAAACTTAAAAATACTATAAAATATATATACAAAAGAGATTTGTAGCAAATGCTGTGATTCGCTACAACTACAATTTCACTGTGTCCGTCCAAACAGACTAAATTAGGTTTAACATGTTTTTTTTTAAATATAATATCACATGGACGTGCACACATAGATTTAACAAGTCAGTCAGTAATTTAAATTCGTAATAGTAACAGTACAAGGGGACATTGTGCTAGATCATGATAGTGCCAAGAAAACGTCAGGTAGAAGTGGAGAGCGAGAAAATATTTATGACGCCTAATACGTTCTGCTTTGTTATGGTTATTAAACGTTTGGTTTTCTTTTCTAAATTAGTTTTTATTAGGAAATGAAACTATGTTTTCGGATCAAATTCGCGTATATTTGTTTTTTCAGACAAAGTAACGTTTTGGGCTCTTTACAGGTCTCATAAAGGCTGGCTTATAAAAGGCTAGAAATGTTGCTCTGTTTAAAAAAACACGAGATTTGGATCCGAAAAAATAGTTTCATTCCCCATGTTTTCCTTTGCCTACGTGGGCGCATTTCGTCTTATATTCTGTCAAAAGGCATGACGACCGGTGGACGATAATTCGAACCATTGTCAAATCAAATCAAATCATTTATTTCTTTGTGATACACAGGTTATAAAGTTGTTACAAGAATGAATTTTGAATCACTGTGATCCGCCTTATGGCATACAAAGTTTTCTTAGTTTTAGTAAATTCTCATGCAATAATTTGTAATAATATTATAATCATGCAGTCCAATTAATGCGACCTAATACTAATGAAACATAATAACAATAGTAAAATAATCAATAACAAATTTAATAATATGAAATGTAATTTTATAAGAAATCTTTAATATTATAGAATGTCCTATCATTTAGGTAATTAAATAATAATTTCTTAAATTCTGCACAATCGTTGCAATTCCTAATTTCAAGTGGAAGTTTGTTATATACCTTCGTAGCCATTACTA
The DNA here is from genome assembly GCF_003589595.1 of Hyposmocoma kahamanoa. NCBI lineage: Eukaryota > Metazoa > Arthropoda > Insecta > Lepidoptera > Cosmopterigidae > Hyposmocoma > Hyposmocoma kahamanoa. The sequence goes on from NW_020654748.1 coordinate 1,429,076, forward strand.
TTACACTCTTTTGAAGTAGAGCAGTTTTACATGATCTACTTTTCATTTGATGAGAACGGCGGGCTCGTGTGACGAATTCAAATAAATGAAGATGACGCTTTACGAAAACGCTTGTCAGTGTAACATATATTGTGCTGTATATAAAATGTAAAGCTAAATATGCTGTGCCCTTCTGCTTCAGCCTCACCTCTCTTCAAACTATTTAGAAATCTGCAAAAGACACCATATACTTCCCCTTGAACTGCGGCGTAAAATAGCACACATAAACTATCTCATTAAAATTACCACCAATGTCGTCGATTGCCCCGAGCTTCAGTTTGAGATTCACTCAAGGGTTCCAGCTAAGCATTTACGTAATGAGTCATAATTCATTTACCTGTCGCTTTACAAAATTATAAACGGAATTCGTTTGTATGACTAGCGAGCAATAATTATAACAAAGTTTCTCCTTTTTTAAATTTTATTGAATTGATATTCAATTATTTTTTGTGAAATTACTCCACTAGTTTATAATTATTAATACAAAGAATCTTTCATAGATTTCTCATGGATGGCGCTACGACTAAAAAGTCGTTGAAAAAACCAAATACAAAGTCACGACGCAAGCACATAGAAAAATTCGTGATATCCGCTGGTTCGTTCCGTGGCTTAGTTGGTATAGCGTCTGGCACGGTAAGCTAGAAGACGTCGGTTCGAATCTGGCCAGATCGAAGGAATTTTTTCTGAGGGTTCGATCTTTGTATTAATAATTATAACAAAGTTTCTGCTCTTTATGATTTTGATTTGTTTAACACAAACTGTGTGTACGTTAAGAAGGTTTATCTAATTCATTTTTTATTACTAAATACTATGTTGCGTAATGTTACATTGCTTCTATAATGTGTCATGTGTGTGTGTACAATGTTGTTTAGTTGTTTAGTGGTGTCATTGCTGTATTTTGCTATTGTATTTTTATCTGTAGGGAACTGTTTTTTTTATTTAATATAGTTTCTATTACATTGTGATACAAACTGTTTGCACCCTCAACCTTTGAGGGCTCATCATCTTAGTAGCTGTGGAGTTCCCTGTGAAAGAGTTCGTCCAGGAAAATCCTGCCATATTACCAATTTCTGCCGTCAAGCAGTACTGTGAACATCACTGCGTTTCGATTTTGAAATGTAAGGGTGTTTTTGTAAGGGTTTGTATCTCAGAGTGATGGGTACAGTGGCAGTGTCCCTCAGACCTTTGCGATTTAAAGCTCTGAGTGGCACTGTAACAGTCATAGATAACAGGTTGACTTGTTCGTCACATCGCTTAACACTATTAAAAAGTCTGCAAAATTACAACTTTTCAGGTTCTGCGGTACTCGCGTGTCACATGATTATGTTAACATGTGTTTGATTGGACGCATGCATAACGTGATCATATTTTTTCTCTCTGAGCGAGAGTCCTGCAAAAAATATTATTGTTTTAAAAATAAACACGTGTTTTTATGATAATTACGAAATGTTTAAAGATTAAAATAAATTTAAAAAAAGAACTAATCCTGTGTAGCCTGGTGGGCTCGTAATGTATATTTTTCGCTTTCGCACCATTTTTAACCGATTTCAAAAAAAAGGAAGGAAGTAATAAAGGAGGTTCTCAATTCGGCTGCATTTTTTTGTGTGTGTGTTACGCGATAACTTTGTGAACCGATTTCGATGATTCTTTTTATTTGAAAGAGGGTCAGAAGTCAGCGTCAGAAGTGGTCCCGTTTAAATTTGAAGAAAAAATTCAATTTAAACTAGGGGATGAATGATTTTTGAGGTCGGTTTTTTTTGGTTTGGTTTTTGTACTGAGATTATTAAAAATTTGTTGTCATGTTTGTCCTGTTTTGTCGGAGCGGCACCTTTTTGAGTATCTTATGGACAGCAGAACACGAAGATTAAAAGCGGGACGTATGGTCACGTTATGCATGCAGGACACATGCAGCGCACGCAGATCTGTACGCACCCTAAAGATTCTAGGATTTAAATTAGTGTATAACTTTTTTATGCTTTAGGTATACGAGGGTTATAAAATTTCACACAATAGGTATACATAATTTGTTTTACATAGTTCGTATCATTTTTGCGACTTGCATGTGTTAAAAGCACTCTTGACGTGTGATTTTATTATACCAATTTTACGACCTTTTTTGTTACTCGATTTTTTTAAATAAAACTACAAACACTGATGTGTATTGTAGTCGGCGTAGGTAACTATGTAAGCAAGACAAGCACGGTCATAAATCTGCGTCAGGTTTGCTGTGTAATTGTTATTGTTTAAAACAACTGACCCAAAACCCCACCTCTTCCTGATCCTCATTTACTACAAAACAGCAAAAACTCAAGTATTAACACATTAATAGATTTATTACAATTATACAAGTATAATAATAATATCAGAATCTACAAGTAGAATATCAGTAATTTCATAAATTTTATTATTGATACGAAGATGGACAACGAACACGAACAAAAATTCTTTCGATTTGACTAAACTGAAGCGTTTGTTGCTTCAACGTGGCTACTGGAAAAGATTCTTCAATGTCATAAATCTTGGCAATTTTATACCAAAATCAAATGACGTCACTATTTTAATTAGATTTAAGTGTTAATTCCAACTTCACTTTCATTAAAAAAGACATATCCAGCAGTGGAATGTATGTAAAGGATTGATGATGATGATTTAAAACATTATTACATTTAGATTAACGAACAAAATGACGAACACGAGAAAGATGGGTAGATATAAACAGCGAATGGAAAGACAGTCCAGAGTGCGTATGATGCCACCAACAACACTGGAGAACTATTGCGAGGATTTAGTGCCCATTGCGGTGAATAAGATCGAAAATCACCTGCCTTCGTCGAGACTACATGATCACTATGACGACAGCTACACGATTTAGGAGTACAAGAGTAGTTAGTAGAAACACTTAGATGATACAAAATTGGTTGTGAAAACTTAAGAAAATTCCTACAAACACTTCTAGTCTACCGATAACATTAGATCAACAATAGCGAAAAATAAAAACTAGTCGTGCCCATTAACAATGGCTGGTGCAGACAGCAGATACAAGATAGTATAATAACTTCATTAAGTACACGTGAATTCGTGCAGACATGATTACGGTGACCAAATTGTTGAGGGCAGTGAAAGTTGCGTTGTTGGTGTTCAAATATTAATTCAGAACAAAAAGAGAAAGAAATCAAAAAGCGTTTATTAGAGGAAAAATATCTTTAACAGTAATAATGTGCCGATAACAATAGTAGTACCAGAGCAACGCAATTCATTCCAAGGCAATACCCATAACACCCAGACCTGGTTCTGAGTCGGTCCAGTGTTGGTTCAGAACTTAGAAAAGTTCTTTTCCCTATCTATACAAATAAAAAATAAAAAGAAATGCATTTTTAAATTTCAGAATTAGTTCTTTGTCGTATTTTTAGCTCTGAATCAAACCCATGCACCCAGCTGCACCATGACGTAACACGTCATGTTACGGTACGGCCAATTCAAATGCACAAAGCCCAAATGGAGTCATTCATTAAATTTCATGCACCGTGATGGCCATCCGTCATCAGTATCGTTACGGAGATGAATGAGTTTGTTAATCTTTCGTATCATCATGTTCATTCAGATGTGGGAATGAATACTTGAATCGTGCGCAGCTGAGATTCTTTTTGGAGTAATTCAAAATGTGATGTCATTTGTTTTCTGTGCAGAACTGCCAAGAGTCATGCGAATATCTCTTGTCATAATAGTTAAGTGTAGTTTTGATGTGTCATTGAAGATTGCAATCTTGTACGCTTAAGATACAGGTAAACGATCATTAATATTTTAGAAACTGACCGAAAAGTATTTTAGATTCTTGTTATTAAGTTTCTTGTTTTCATAACCTAGTTTTCGTTTTTAATTTAAAAAAATTGTATAAACTTGATATTCTACTCAATCTCCATGCTATAACAAAAATTCGGCTCCGACGCGTGCTATATCAGTCAAGCCGGTGACATCATTACGTCGTTTCGAGATTACCATGATTGATTACTGGCTAGTCGATTTTGTTCACGCACAATTATTAGTTTTCATTATCTCATCAAAATGCAAACAAACTTAATTTTAGTTTTGAACAAAATACGATATATTAAAAGAAACAGCGAAATTTGAAAAATAATTACATTTGTAAACTAAAGATGCATCTGATAGAGCATATAGCTACCATAAATCCAACACGACAGAGCTCAATGTTGAACGTTTCTGCAATGAATTGAAATAGCGTGATCAAGATGTATTTACATAAAAAGAAGATGAAGTTTCTCTAGTGATAATTTGCTGTGCATAATGTTAAAGAGAGCGTAAGACTGTTTAAAACTTACATTGCATCAATAACGTAATTGAACACAAAGATGAAATAACGCAGATGTACCTAATGAAGTGTATGCACATTCATCATTACGAGTTATTTCTGATTTGACTTACGGTATCCTTTGGTTGAGCCGGCTCTTGGCTCCTTTTGACCATATTTGGTACTTACTCGAGCTTAACAGTGAAGATTCATGTACACACAAGCACGACTAAGTGCAGTGTCATATTTTATACATTGTAATGGTGATTTGATGATTATTTATATAGTAAGTATGGCCTTACTTAATGTATGTGTTCTTTGACTGTTGACGGCATAGCAGTGGTGTCTTTAGCTAAAAAGTAACTATTGATTGATTGATTTATCAAAGTTGTGAATTCTAGGTTTTTCTGTTCTCACAATTTAAAAAAGAAATTCTGTTAAGAAATTAATATGTTGATTAATAATATCTCCTCTCATCCAATTGGACAATTAAAGATATATCATTTTGTTCATTTATAAAAACTATGTGGAATTACATTCAACTGCTATAGAATAATAAGCATATGGGTCAACGGATTTTCAAATAATATATTACAATAAAAGATAAGTGGAACCCCTTGTTAAAAAGGTGAAAAAGAACACAAGCAATAGATAAATAGAAGAACTAAACTGGAAAAGAAACCTGTCATGTATGTATACTAATTTGGACTTTTAATAAGATAATTTTTGGTGCAATTTTAGACACTATATCAAATTGCGAGCTTCAGAATACATCAAAGGATTCAATTAGCCTGTAGGAAGCATCAGTTGCATCATCAGATGCAAGCACAGTGCAGAATGTGGGTCAACTAATTATTTATAAAACACGTCATAAATTGCAGGATATTAGAGTCATGGGTTGTTGATTTTGTGATTTGGATTGACAGTGGATGCAATTTGCTGTTGAATGTTGAGTTTGACATTTTCTTATTACTGATTGATAGCTTGTGGACTTCAATTGATTGATTTGATTATTAAGAACCAGAATCAGAAACAATGAAACATTTCATCTTTCGCATAAAGTTAAACAGTCAACTAATGGAAGTTTGTTGGTGATTGTAGACGAAAAGGTTTCGAAACGAAAAGAACTTATACGGGGACTATATTATCTGATAACGAGTCCTTATGAGAAGAAATATCCAATGGACGCTCTCAAAATTATTACAGTCAACAGAGATATATCGCACACTGAGAATCATAACGTCACTACATACATTTTTTTTTTAAATATTTAACGTCATCTTGGATTTCAGAGTACGAACTTTATAATCCAAACCCCCCTCTTTAACTAGAATTCGCTACATGACATAACGACATTATGCTGTAGAAGAGAAACGGGGTATAGGAGACAGCGCGATATTGACTTTTTTTCGTAGTGACCATTGACTTACAAATAAATGGACGACGGGTCTAATACAAAAACCACG
>NW_020654748.1:1439886-1508068 GCF_003589595.1 Hyposmocoma kahamanoa
AAAACGTCATAAGGGATTACACAATAAATCTCACACCTCGCGTTACTCAACTGTGAAAATAGTGAGTAATGTGAGTAAACCGGCGATGCGGTTAATGCAAATGGGAACGTGACTGCGATACAAAACTATTACAACTATAGCGTTTAGTATTTGGAGAAGAATTCTGCTGCCAATGGTATTTAAACTTATTACTTTTTATTTTAATTATATACAGGTAAGATACAATAAAAGCTTAAATACTACAAAGTAAAACTAGGATTTTTAAATTATATGAATAAAATTGGATCCCCGCGGCAAGGTGCCCAAGATGCTGCCAGCGTTTCCCCTTAGTATGGCTATGCTAATACGTTGGGCAAGGTAGCTTGGGTTTCCCAGACAGTCTATTAATTTTTTAGACAACATTTTGTATAGATGAAGGGCACTGGGTCCCCATGGGCCACGGGTTTCGACTCCAAAGGCTGTAAGTAGGTAGTCGGAGCCGAGATCCTGGTATTTATTACTTTTTATTCTTTCCGCCAGCTCAGCTGCTGAGTGAGCCCTCTTGCTAGTGTGCTGGAGATGGGATGAGGCAAGTGTGTTGGCACATGGGGCGTACCACACCAGTGCCCAGCCTATAGGTTGGAGTATGCTCCAAGGGATGAGAATCATTCCGTCCGGGCGTTTGCCATCAGTTCGCGACATGTCGCTTGGCTCGAGTACAGCGGGCACGTTAACAGTGGCTACCCACCGTGGTGACCCAGAGCATTTACGTCTTTGGCGCAAGGACACCGATGGTATTTTAATACTTATTTGTATATATGATAGAAAGGTTTATTTTAGCTGCCTCTGTGGCCGAACGGTTACCATGTGGGGGATCTTTACCCGTTCCTGGTCGCACACACGTCCAAAACAATTACTGTCAAATGTAATAATGGACCAAATTAAAATTTTATGAATCTTCATTCGCAACATGCGTCTTCTGGATAGGGCCAGGACTGCCACGCAGAGGTCCCAAGTTCGATTCCCGGGCCGGGAGAAATATTAGTACGGCCTACATTTATTTCTCTGGTGAGTATGGTTGTGATTTGTGGTTGTCTATAATGTGTGTCCGTAGCACTCGCGATACAGGGCTTCCCTAGAGCGGGACTATTAAAAAAATACTAATATGATCTATATACGCAAAGACAACTCATATATTAACAATTAACAGTAGCTTTGAACTGGAAATGTTGAAGATAAATTGTTTTATCAGCAGTCACGTGTCAGTGAGAGGAGATTGTTTCTAAATATTCACGAACGTACGTAACTTAGAAATTTAAGTCTTAGACGAGTCAAGGCGGCACAATGCGCCACAGATATTGAACAATCGACTTCTAAGTTGAGAAGTAGCACTTCAGCTACCTCTTTATAGTTTTTTACTACGCATATTGGGTCACGTATAAGGCTATCGAAAAAAACTCCCTCTAAGCAAGCACGCTTCAATATAAAGCATAACTACCGAAAAAACACTTTTGTTTATAATTGTACAGCTTTTTTCAATATTTTTTGTACAAATTTATGTAAATAATGGATTTGGGACAAAAAGCCTTTTTGTCGATAGCAGCAGTCAGAGCCCTGATCTCTGCCAATGAATTTTCTATAAAGGTGTTTGACTCGGATCGCATAAAAACGGGAAGTTTTTTTTAGAAGCACGTGCGGGCTTTTTTGTTTTCGGGACGTTTGTTACACCGTATTGGGTATTTTAATATTTACCAGTGGCGAAGGGTGGATTTTCGAGAAACGTAAGCTATTGTAGATGATATCACACCCTAAAATGACAACTTTTCAGTTTTAAAGATTCTACTAACGAAATTAGTCCATAACTTTTTAAACTTAAATGTTTTTTACTCAATTTTTTTAAGGGAGGGTTTTGTTCCAATAAACACGTCACCTTCATAATGAAAAAAACAAAAAGGTTACAAAGCTTAAATAATTAGTTTGGTCTGTTCTTAAGTCCGAAATTCACTACATTATATAGCATCTTAGCTCTACACGGAGATGCCAATTTATATAGTTTATAACAGCAATATTATTATTTTTAATTTGTAAGTAAGATCTTTGATACTTGTTCCGTTTACACTCTATAATTATGTGGTAAACATCTTCCACAATCCCACATTCACATACGTCAATAGGAGCGTTATAAAATTTCACAAACACTTTTTTTTGTGGTAAGCGATACGAGTGTACATAGCAGTTGTAATGCCACCATTAAGTACTCTGTGGTGCCACTCAAAGCTTTCAAAGTCAAAGTCAAACCATTAGGTAAGCAAATTACACTTGAAATAGTCGTATTGATTTAAACTCTACTGCTCATTCGTAAGGCAGATTCCGCTGAGAAAAATTAGCAAGAAACTGTAGAGGTTGCTCTTTGTAAATATATTTGAATATATTTAAAATTTAGAATATTTGTTTCCAACATCTTAGATCGAGAAATGCCGAGCTAAACGGGTCAGTGCCACGGAATTTTGATATCCAAATGCGCAGAAGCTATATAAAATTACCTTTAGAATGAAGTTTTTTTTTTCACTGTATTTCAAACCTCGTAAATGGCAAATTTTAAATATCACTGGGAATCTTATTATTACCCTTTAAATGAATTTGTGACTGTGAAGGCGATTGTTTAAGAATAGCTAGTTTATTTTTATTTCTCGTATTAAATCGCAAAGATCTGAGGGGCACTGCCACTGCGCCTGCCACCCTGAGACATAAGTTGCCAAGTGCCATGTGAATGTGATTACACCAGCACCTTTAACCCTTTAAAACCGGAACGCAATAATGCTCGTATTATTGCTTGGCCGCAGAAATAGGTAAGGTGGAAGTACTTCCCTGGACGAACTCTTTCACAAGGAGGTCTACTGCTATTAAAAATAATTAGTTTTGTGTAATTCGTATTATTGTAATGAATTTCTTACATCGAAAGCACTTTTGGCGTATAATCACATGGGGTTTTATTATTATTGCAAGGGTTACAACATGAAGAATACGTTGCTTTCTGTTATACGTTGTTTTTTCATTTTGGATCTCAAAGAATTTTGAGTTTACGAATTTAACCCTTGAAAACAATGTGTAAAGTCCCCCAAACCACACCACTGTGTGCCGGACTATAGTCTAAATCTCATCAACACACGCATGCTTAGCAGTGGCACGTACTTACAGTTTGAGACGCTGAATACCGTCAATTACGCTTCACTTTAAAGCGTTTTTAGCAAGATCTGTTCAACTTGGGGCAGTGAAAAAAACGTGTATTATTTTTTAATCATATTATCTAAAATCTTGTTGTTTCCAAAACACGATTTTACAATATTTTCTAGATAAAAAGAAATTCAAAGTTACCTGTTATTCGTTAAATCCACCAAATAAAATTGATAAAATTTTGAAGAATAAGGTATTATTGTAATCATTAATACAAAGATCGAACACTCAGAAAAAATTCCTTCGATCCGGTCGGATTCGAACCGACGTCTTCTTGCATACCGTGCCAGACGCTATACCAACTAAGCCACAGAACGAACCAACGGACCCAACGAATTTTTCTATGTGCTTGCGTCGTGTCTTTGTATTTGGTTTTTCAACGACTTTTTAGTCGTAGCGCCATCTATGAAAGATTTATCACCCAGTTAGTACCTTTACAGCTACTAGTCCTGGCGAGAGATGTGACTAGTGGAGTAATTTCACAAAAAATAATTGAATGTCTATTCAATAAAAATTTCAAATACGGTATTAATGAAAACCGTTGTTGGTTTATTTTTTCCATTTTAAGCCTAATTTTGGAAATACACCCTTGTTTGAGACACGTGCAAACTATTGGTAGTTTCATCTTTTTGTTTCATACGAAGGTCGGCAGTGATAGCTGAGACGCTTTGCTGGATGAACCTATGTCGCCCGTACTGCACCTAGCTAGCTAAGTCATTTCATAATTGTAATAAAGGCGTGGCTTAAAACATCGATCGCTCAAGGTCATCGACGCTTTTCAGCATCTTAACGGTAATGATAATTTATGCGAATAAGAAGCAGTGGTAGCTTAATGTTGCAAACCGGACCTATACGCACTCGGGACGAGACGGGCGGACGACACGGCCCAACATGACGTCACGACGAGCAGCAGCACCGCAGCGGCGCTAGCCTTATCTAACTATAATTATATTTGCAAGCCAAGCTCTATAATTGAGACGGCGAATATACCATCTCTATAGTAATACAGTCCACTTTTTACACCTATAACCTCTCAGAGGCCGTGGGTTCCAATCCGGGCTGGCACCTCTTGGGTTTTTCGGAATTTCTGTTTGAAATGTAATTTGAATTATACTTCATTTTCATTTGAACAGATCGTGATAAAACCGTCACGTCGAAGAAGGTTCACAACCTTCGGCAAACGTGGGAAGTCCCTTACCCGTTCCATTCCGTTATCCGTTCCAGTCTAGTGGACTATACCTAGTCTAAATCCTCGCCGTGACTTATGCCTAGCAGTGGGACGTATAAATAAGTTGACGTTGATATTATTAACAATTTATTGAATAAACAAATTTCCCGTATAATACCATACATTTTTGTTATTATGAAATTTAAGCCTCTTACAAATCCGTTCCATGTATGCTGTCTATCATTTACTTCTTAAGGAATATTGTATGTATCAAAACGATTCAGGTACAAACTTTTTAGTTGCAGTCCATTTTGTTAAACTTTACTGCATGAAATAGTTGGAATAGACATTGTCTACCAGCATAACTTAAGTTGGTGTTAGGACAGGTTGATTGCAGGAGTCATGTCTGGCCACGCCTAGCTATTAGGGTGCAAATTAGTCGACACGTGTGCCTCATAATTTCATTGACAAATTGCTATTTGTCAATAAAATGTATTTAAGAAACGGAGATTGGAACCGACAGGAGCATATTTGCTTAAACTTCAAGGAAGTAATACATATAGAGCGGATAATACCCCCTTCTGAAACCCCGTATTGATTGTATTGTATTGTATTTTTTATTTGTTTTTCTGTGTTCTATCTTCGTAAATAATCACTATATAAAATTACTGCAGTTATTTCACAAAATTATCTCTATGATAAAATATTACTTTGTTAATAATTCTTACGATAATTATTTACAGGAAATGAAAATATTTAATAAATCCAAGTTTACGTGAGCACGTGATCCGTAAAGGGCACGAAATTTTTGTCAGACCAAAATTTCGTCATTTTTATATGTCCAACAATCGTTAAAACCTAAGAACTCGATATGAACATCAATTATTTAATTTTAAATTCTGAATCGGAATATGGAAATAACTGTTGTCGTCTCAAAATGTAAAGTTCGTCCACTCGTGCCAAAGGGAAACGAACTGGATTATGACATGTTAAACGATTCATTAAAGCACCGTAGGAATTCACATTTACTCATGTAAATCCTGCTTTGAAATATAAGAAAATATACGTTTGTTTTGACTAGAATTCTTTCTATCTCGTTTATGGGGTAGATTATTTCTATAACTTAACAAATCATCATCGTGGGTACGGGTGTCCTGTAAGAGGAAGATTTAGGCCGTGGTTCGTCTTGGTGACTATATAGGAGGAGGTTCTCAATGCTACGCGATTTGTGAACCGATTTCGATGATTCTTTTCTTGTTGGAAAGAAGACACTACAGTATTGGTCCCATTTAAATTTGAAGAAAAAATTCCACTTCTAAAGGCGGCAAACTAGGGGATCAATCCGGCGTCGCGCAATTTCCGGTAACAGATTTCAATGCAAATAGATGTAATTCCACGAATTTTGGAGGTCGGATTTTTTTTTTGTAAAAATGATTATACTTATGATACGAAGTGAAGCGACAGGTGACAAAATAATTTTTTGAGATATTATAAAAAAACCGTAATCCAGTTTTAGAATATTGAAATTGTTTAATGATAGAATAGAATAGAATAGAATAGAATAGAATAGAATCGTTTATTTCATGTTATCAATGTCACAATATTGCAATTGGAAATACAATGTCAAGGGATAACTATGATCGTCAGTAATAAAATTATAATAATAATAATGAATATAAAATAAAGTAGTATAATTACTGGTTGTCGAATAAAATAAAATTAAAATGTTTCAAAAGAAACTCATCGACACTGTACAATTCAATATCCAATAAAAGGTTTTTTAGTCGGGTACAAAACGTTTCATCGTTTCTAACACTTTTCAGGTCTGTGGGTAGATGTTCGTTCGTATTTCAGCTATACATAGTTAGGGTAAGTTCCGATAAGTCGAGCAAGTTAACTAATTTTAACTGTTTTCAAAAGAGAGTTTTGTGCTCTGTTTTTTGCTATTTAAATCGGATATTTGACCATCCGTCACGTAACCGCGTTTTAGTTAGTGGTAGGCAGCATAACATTGTAGTGACTTTTCAGAATTCTAAATCACAAAGATCTGAGATGCGCTGCCACTGCGCCCGTTAGCCAGAGACATAAGTTAACAAGTCCCATGTACCTGTAATTTAGATAGATAGATAAACACTTTATTCACTGATATAACACAAATACAGATTAAGCATAAAAGAAAAAACAAAACATGATTGTCATAGCAGTGAAACGGCGCTGACTCACCATATGCCAAAGTTTCCTAAGGCGCTGGTTTTTAGTCAGAACCAACCAGAGGGATTAGAAAGCAAAAATATAACGACTATGAGTAAAGTTATACATTGATAATAATAATATACATAGTATAGTGTAAATAGTGCATCCAAAGTAACCTGTTTGACATATAAGTAAGTGCATGAGCAAATGTGAAAATAATTACAGCTGTAAGTGTAAGTTATGACTGTAAAGAGGATTTAATGTTGTTTAATGTAATTAGCATTATAATATAATTATACACATAATAAGAATAGATCAAAGCAACAACGAAATTCGATTCTAGACAGACTACGTTAAAGAATAAAAACACACTACACACATTTTTGAAGTGAGAGTAGGTTTTCACCAACACCCTTACCGTCCAAAACTGCAACACAATAATGCTCAGGTTACCGCTTGGCAGCAGAAGTTGGCAAGGTGGTAGTACCTCGACAGACGAACTCTTTCACAAGGAGGTCTACTGCTATCAAATTGAGTTTGGAACCACACACTTTTTCCAAAGCTAAGAACTATCTTTGACACGTCGTTTCTCATCGTTAGGGAAAAGTATTGCAACTAAAGACAGCACATGCCGCCATCAGGATTCCAATCGTCGACTTTTCGACTGAGAGGCAACTGTTCTACTGGGCTAGCATTTCCCTTATCGAGTTCTTACATTTTTTAATTATAAAAAAGATTATTTGATTTTTCCCGTTTGGTAAACCACCTGGATACTTATCGCTGTACCATTCTCTAGCTGGATAATGAAATTAATTCATTTCTTCATAAATATGGAATAATATTATTAGCTTCGGTGTGACTGTTGCCCCGTAAGCAATTCGTCGCACGCGCACACAACCGGCGTAGCCATGCTCGTGATTAAGCGCGTTGTGCCGCAATTATACAACACGCGACTATTTGTCGCTTGTAATAGATATTGCATAGATAATGCGTGAGTTTGAAATTCAATAAGATTGTATAACTATAATGTCACAGACACAAGTAGTGTTTAGTATGTGTTTATATGGTTTGTTCGAGGTTAATGCTATATTTTATAACGGTTTTAACTCCCGACGCAAAAAGAAGGAAATTATAAAAGTATTTGTCTGTGTCTATCTTTCGTGTCGTCAGTCCTCCAAGCAAATCCCTTTATTTTGAACTTCCAGTTCCAACCCTAAAACAGCATTAGAGACTTAATAATAGCCAGCAAAATTTATTCCTATTTTAACCGACTTCGAAAAACAGGAGGCGGTTATCACGTTCGGCTTTATGTATATTCACTGATTTCTTCGTGAATTGTAGACCGATTTTGAAAATAATTTTTTTGTTTGAAAGGATATACTGTCGAGGTGGTCCCATAGTCACGAAATCAGAATTTGATGAGGGGATCCCATGAAAATAGAGGGAAATCCTCAAATTTTATTAGCAGACTCAAACACCTGAATGAAAAGATTAAGACAATCCTCGTAATGCCTTTTCATAGATTTAGTATATCCATAGATTGGCCCTGAAGTATTGGAGACGAGACCAAAACAAAAATACATCTGTGTTCGTATAATGTGCATGTGTGCAAGATAAACAGTGTTGCGTCATCCACTGATTTAATTTAATATCGATTAACATAGGAATGAAATATATGAATGTAATGTAAAATATAGGAATGAAATATAATATCGATTAACATATTACACCGGCATTTCACTTCGTCGTATTCACCAAAATGTCTTATCGCAAACCGCCGAGACGTTAATTAACTTATTAATTAATGATTCAATACAAAATTAAGAAAGCTACTATCACCTTCTGGCAGTGCCATAGGATGGTATGTAAACAATGGGGACTTTCACCCAAGATAACATTATGGCTCTACAAAGCGGCGATAAGACCCATGATGGTGGATGGTGGCCACGAATCAAGCTGACGACCGCAACCGACAAGCTGGACAAATTCCAAAGACTAGCCTGCATGGTGACGATTGGCCGCATGAGGACAACTCCAACTGCGGCCCTCGAAGCGATGCTGGACCTGCGACCCCTCTCACGTCACACAAATGCATACTTATCAAACCAAATTTCAAAATAATCAGTCTAGTAGGTTTGGAGTAAATTGGTCACACAAGTGATCCTATATGAGTATCGTATTTCGGAACAGAACAGAACTCTAACAACAACAAATCGCTGATTTGTTGTTGACGAAAGTATTACTACACAAAAATCCATTAATTGTAAGACATACTGATATGAATAATGTGGGTACAGAACCAGAACGTAGCTTTACTCTTTGCTTGCCTCTAAAGGAAAAGCATTTTTCCTCAAAGTGTTTGCTGCATATTTTTGAAAACTTTTTGGGGGCCCAGTCTTCTCTCTTTAGCATTATAAGCCATTTCTGTCGTACTTCAATGTTTTGAGGAAATCTGAATCAACAACAATAATTACCATAAAAAAATGGGTGCCTCAACTACGCTATTAACAGAAATTTTCATTTTAATGCGATATTAATTAAATATAAAGTACTAAAATCAGAAATTCCTGATTCAATAATATTAAGTATGAAGATGATTTCGGCTGTATGCAAGCCACGCCTTTGCCTTTCTTTTTTTCAGTTAATGACATCTCGATAACATTTTATCGATTGCGTCAATCTCTATGAAAGTGGGGTTATGAATTTCAGAAATTCATCTTTGATATATTTTTTATTTTATATTAATGCATTTGAATGGTATAATTATACGGATATATTTATGTAAAAAACTTTTGTGGTAGTGCTTTTAGACAGCTAAAAATTTCAATAGTACTTACATGTGAAACATTGTGTACAATTCTGCGAGTTTACCTTTTTAGATGAGTTACATCAGGGCACTGAACACGTTACCATGACTAACAAACGTCCGTTTAACACTATTTCACATTTTAAAACTAATTATTTTTCAAAAATAAACGAAATATGTTTCGTTGTCAGCTGACTCTCGGTTCATATAGGCTCATAGCGTATAACAAAGTGGTCTCGTCTACCCATCTCGCTCTAACATACGTGTATACTAACGCTCTTTCACTTGCATTGCCAATCTATGGGTACTTATATACTAAATCAATGTGCCTCTTCGTCATATAATAATAATAATAACGCCCGCACTGAACATGGCCAACAACTAGGGAAACCCTTGTCGCGGGTGCCATAGACACACATAGTAATTCAACCAACCTCAAAAACCACAAAAAGTTCACTAAAAAGCGAAAAATAACAAAATTCAGATTTAATCTAGATGACAACAATGCACGTAATACGTTTTTTTATTTTAGTCTTATTTCGTCTTGCACATGGTATTATAATTCCTTATGACTCAATCTATTTACATTTATAGTTCATTTATACAATTACAACGTGACAATTATTGTCCGAACCTATTACCCATAATTTAATAAAATATGATTATTGGTATGTGCTTCTTACTGAGCGGTTTGAAGTTTTATTTTACCACTTAAAAAATTATTGTTACTTAAATATTTACAATAGCTAATCAATTATTTTTGGAGTCGGCCAAGGAAAGAAAAACAAAGAAATTCTTTAATGGATTCTAATGCTAATGCTATACAGTGAGTTTGTAAACTTGTTAAGAAACAGTTGAATCTCCGCCATTGTGCAGTGCCACGGCACTTTTTATCTCACAACGCTGTTGTCGTTTATGATTATTTTGTGTACTAATTTATCTCTTTTCTAATTTAAATTGAAATTAAATTTATAATCATATGGTTAAAGAGAAAAATCAAAATCATTACCATGTCTATGATGGTTATTTAAGCTCTAAATTGCGCGCTTTGTGTGACGCCAGCCAATGTATCTGAAAGTATGTTAGCAATTCTTGAATTTGTGGAACAAAATACTTCCACTAACAACAAAACATGCTAGGTAATAACGTTTAGGTGTAAAGTTACAGTCTAGACCGAATCTGACGTCATATGACAATGATTGTGGGTCAGGGTTTGTTGTAGGCTGCAGGCTTTTTGTGCGTGGACACCTACCATAAATCTAATTTAGTTGCTTAACGATCAGTTGTGTGTAATGGTTAGTTTTTATTTCTTATAAACATTGATGAATTGTGAAAAGATTTCATTTAAAAAAAAACAAATAGTAAACATAGTTACGTGTCACTTTATGTCATGTTAAAAATGAGTTAAAAGTACGTGGGCAGTTAAATTAATTTCGATAGGTGTGGAGTTTTGTACATAACAATATAAATAATTTTCTAACTACATCAATGTTGAAAATTTAGTTACGATGTAGGTTTTACTTATTTATGCTTATTTTTAAATACAAATACGCGAACACACAGACATGCACACGGACGCACGTACGCACAGGCGCCCACTTGCATGCACGCACAGACACCCGTCCGCACAAAAATACGCGCGCATACGAACCGCATAACTAAGCTATGTTTTTGTTCAGTCTTAGTAAATTATTGTAGTTATTATCGAAGTAATGTAATTATAATAGTAACGATAAATCGTCGATAGATACGTCTGATTTTAAAGCGGTCACCTACCGCTGGCCAGTCAAGCCCGTGATCATGGAACGTCGTTCCGAAATATCGGGAAAATATAAAGAACTTATGCCGCGATAAGAAACCCGTAATCATATAATTATTATGTAAACCATGTATTAGTGTCAAATACAACGATGTTACGAGTATTTTTTTTTAAACTTGACCATAACTTTTAAGATGTTCTTTCTTATTTCCGTAAAAGTAATTATAGGTTTATTTTTCAATACTCCGTTCAGATTATATATTTAGACAAGAACTCTCATTACTACAAAAAAACACAAATAAAAACTAGACTGTACGGTCAAAAAGATGTCTGTAATAAAACCTACCGATGCGATCTTTCTAAACACCGTTACGGCTTTATTTTCATGCAAACCGTGTCTCGGGTTATTTTTACCTCATTAGATTAAACAGGCCATTTGCATTTTTATTTAAAAAACATGGTAATTTATTTTTCTTCTAAGGGCCTCCACACATTGGAGCAGACGGTAGCGTGAAAAGCCGAATAAAAATGCTTTATGCCGAATAAGCGGTGACGACTTAAGAAAAAAACAGTCAAATTTCGCACACAAATTCCGAAAAACTCAGAGGTTTCGAACCCACGACCTCTCAAACAGAGGTTTGAAGGTCAAACCATTAAGCTATCGCGATTTTTTGTGAATTGTAAAGGTAAGGTGCCCAATAATTGATCGCGTCTATCCCCGTTTTGTACTGTTACTACAAATGCAACACGCAAGTTTAAAAGTAGCTAGTACTTAATGTGCAATTAAAAAACGCATGAGTCAAACGCCTATAACAAATCGTTCTATTGACATATCATTGTTTTTATGTTTACTATGAATAACTGCTGATTCCTCTGTCTTAAGCTGTAGCGACTTCTCGTCGTTAGGTTTGTGGCGGCCTTTATCGCGGTCAACTGGCACGTGAGTTTGAAGAAAGACAGATGACAACCTGTTGATGAGCGCTGTCGGAGTCGGTACGCCCGGCTTAAAGAAATCGACACGACAGAATCGAGCGCGACTCGATTCTGTCGTGGGCGGGACTTTGACAAATAGATACTTCCTGACACATTGAAGACAGTCGCCTACTTCCTAATTACATTCTTTAAAGGAATTCCTTACCGTTTAGGAAACTAACTACTTTTTTGAATATATGAATGACAGCGTACCTGAAACAAAACAAAAAAGTATAATTTTAGAAATTTCATTCATTTCAATGGCAGCAGTAAATACATAACCAAAAATACAGATGGCGTAAGTAATGAAATGTGCAAAATACGATGCCTCATTATGAAAAGTTGTATCATTAGAAATATTTTTTATCGAGTTCTTAGGTTTTCGCGATTGTTACACATAGGAAATGAAACTATTTTTCCGGATTTTAATCGCGTATACTTGTTTTTTCAAACAAACCGACGTTTCGGGCCCTTTACAGATCCCATGGTCACGGTTGACTGAGGTGGTACAGTCTTCAACCCTTGACCAGACACACTAGACAATTAAGCCACTGGTCGAACTAGCGGACCTTTCCAATTTTTCTATGCGCTTTCTCCACTCTTTCATAAGTTTTTTACAGAAAAGCCGTTTAAGGCCAAGATTAAAGATCTGCAATAAGCACACAGAGAAATTCGCAATATCTGCCGACTCGATCTGTAGCTCAGAACGGTAGCCCCGGCTTGGCAAACGGAAGCTGGTTCGAGTCTAGTCGGATTAAAGGTATTTTTCTTCTTAATTGTTCGATCTTTGTATCAATAATAATTAGTGATCTGAATTGTGGGAGTTAATTCAGCTAAAGTAAAGAATAACGTGGACATTCCCTTTTACAAATCCCAGGACTTCTCGGAACTGATTATATTTCAATATGCGTGGCGTATTATTTATTGAAATTTGAGTGTTCTGATTTGATTGGCGACAAATTATTATTTCCTAATTAAGTATTTCCTTCAAATTATTGTCTCAAAATATAATATTGCAGTTGTGTTTCTACATTAACAGCTAAGTAAGCTACACGCCTATGCATAACAGTCGCAGTGCCACTCAGAGCTTTAAATCGCAAAGATTTGGGGCACAGCCAACTGTACCCGTCACCCTGAGACATAAGTTGACAAGTTTCTTGTGCCTGTAATTTCACCAGCACTCCTACCCTTCAAAACCGGAACACAGTAATAATAACATTGCTGCTTGGCGGTAGAAATATGTAAAGTGGCAGTACTACCCTGGATGAATGTTTATGAATTAATGTTTAAAAAAAACAATAAAGAAAGGAATTGTATATGGATTGATGACGAAATGGGTATATATCCACACTAAGAAAACGTTCATACTTTAGGTAAATTCATTATTGATAATAATAGTAAAACATTGGTAAAATGTTGGAGCACCTTCCGCACTCGATATCCTAGCCTCGTCTGTGTCTAAACCTCGTTGTACTTCGTAATATTTAGATAGACGATAACAATTTAATTATCATACAACAGGCACACATAACAATACAAAACAATACAGAAAGAAAAACAGATATTAAAGAAAAATTAAAATTAAAATATTTCTCAGACCTACACCTTCAACAATGGGTGAAGTTGCGCTGCCGATGATGAGTCAACATTGTCGAAATTAGAAACAAAGTAAACAAAATTGTATAAAAAGCAAATAATTAAGAGCTATTAATATTCATGAACTTGAATCTAAGAAATATAAACATGTTGATGACATGCTTACGACCCCATAACGAAATCGCGAAGACGTGACATCAAATTTTATGACATAATGCCCAAAATGAATCACAAAAGGGTTAATTGGCAGTTGAATGGTTAATTTACCTATTATATTTAGCATAGTTAACGTTGTGGTGTGAAAATGGTGACAAATAGGTAATTCTTAAAGGAACTGGAGATGACATAAACTTAGAAATTTAATATTATGTTAATTTAGTAATAAAATTCAAAAACAATCCATTTTGGTCTGGTCGAAGTCGTCGCTGACTGTTAGTTTTCTTTTTTATAACACTTATAAGTACGAATGAAGTATGGGATTTTTCTTTAATTTGTGGTGCAAGAAAAGTCGTGAGCGTGGTAGTAAACAACACGCCTACCTATGAAAGTTGCAGTGCGATCTGGGTTCTGCCACTGCTGCCATCACCCTGAGACTAAACTTGACAAGCATGTAGTTTCACCAGCTCCCTTCATAGTGCTTGGCAGCAGAAATAGGTAAGTTGGCAGTACTTTTCTGGACGAACTCTTTCACAAGGAGCTCTACTGCTGCTTCTCAAACTAGTGACGATTGGAAGTTAACTTTGAATTGCCATTTACCAGCACTCGAAATCCATTCTCTAATATTCCTAAACTAGATTAGCCAAACTTAGGTGGAAAGTTCATTGTGGTAAATACTTCCACATTAAAATAATAACAATATGCTAATGGCAATATGGATCATTATAGTCTAAAAAACAACAAAACTAGCCATAGTTACATTGCACTTACAAAATTCAGAAGCTACTTAAGCCTACGTAAACAAACGAACAAACAAATGATTATCACCTTATTGGTAGAGCTTGTTAAAAACTAATGCCAATCAGCCTTGATATCCGTCAGTTTGACAGAGTTTTATCCTTGGGAGGTGTAAAGAGCTGTTTATTTGGTTTCAATAACTTTACACATTGGTCACCGTGCTATTGATGCTGTCTATTATGATTTTTTTTAATCATAAAGCACAATTCACACAATACAATTGTTTACGTTTCCGGAGCAGTTTTGACTTTTTGTGTGTTTTATGTTTTTACGTAAAGTGATATATTTCTATCACGTTATCTTTCTAAAGGCCAAAGAAACTTTCTTTTCGATACCTTCAATGAACACTGTCAACTTAATTTTTGTTTTTGTCTTTTGTTTCTTTATTTTTTTTTCACAAAATTCGGGGAGCATAATAATAAATAAATATGGCTGTTTACAAAAATAACAGAAAATGACCAAAAAATAAAGTTGACGTAGTGTTTATTGGAGATATCCTTTTGGGTTTGGAACCCCATAATACCATCAATGTTACTTTCTTTATTTTATTTAAAAATTCGTGCCTCTGGTAAGAAACACGTTTATCCATAATAATTGCAGTGCCATTAAGAGCTTTAAACCGCAACAATCTGAGAGGCACTACAACTGCACTCATCGTTCTGAGACAAGTCCCAAGTACCCCAAATGTCACCAGCACCCTTATCTTTCAAAATATAAGAATGCTCACACTGCTATTTGGCGGCAGATGTAGGTATGATGGCAGTACTTCCCTTGTCGAACTCGTTCACAAATAGTTCTACTGCTACTATATAACTAACATTCGAGTTGTAACTTCTTTGGGTAATAGATCACTTTGATACAAGGTCAGTTTATTTTTTTTATTTTCGATTCTTTTTGATACATTTTTTACTTCTTCCTATATTGCTGAACAATGTGGGACCACCTTAAAGGTTCAAAGGTCAGCGTAGGCCGATATTGTGTACCTTAGTTGGGTAAACGTGGGTAAGGAACCCACAATGTTTGATTATCCCAATCGTCTTCATCTTGTAGTTGACATTTGTCATTGATACTTGTATATGTATATTTGGTTTGACTAATAAGGCAATTCGTTTATTTCCAAGGTTTTTTGTTATTTGATCCTTTTGTTACTCTTGATTGTGTTCTCGACGACTTGGGTAGGTGTTTATTGCTTTTTACAGTTGATTAAGGAATTATGTAGATTTGATTGGTATATTAATTTTAATATTTACTTAATATGCACACGGGTAATGAATATAATAAAAATAATAATTTTAAATTTATCAATATTACAATTTAGAACACAATGTCAACAAGCCGAATAAAATACCAAATAAAATAATAAAATCCAAAATTACGATCAAAGACATTCCAAAAACATTTTCGGTGGAAAAGGACTCACTATTCCCGTGATATTATTGACTGAACATTATTTAAATATGTACATTCACTGTTGACACAGATGTAACGTAGTGTTTTGTGCTTCTAAAAACTTTAAATAAGTTTGTTACGGTTTAATTGCAGTCGCAACAAGAGGATGTTTCAATATTCATTAGGGAGAGTTTGGTATACAATATGTAGTCTTTTGTGTGCATAAGAAACGGCTTTACGAGAAGCTTGCACGGAGCTGTAGACTATCTCAGACCAGTAAAAAAAAACGATTTTTAATTGTGCTATGAACATGATTGAAATCCAGTGAGATTCTTCAATATTCTTACGAGTAGATACGATATGTTCTAACATGCATTTACCTACACAAACCAGAATTAATATTGTTAACTTCACGTTCAGGAAAAAAAACTTTGGAATTTCATCGGCGATGGTGAATTCTAATCATGCTTATAATTTGATTTAGTTTTTGTCACAGTCAAAGTCATCATTTATTTCATAGGTAAAGTTTTTACACTTGAAAACGTCATTTATAGGCTACATTTTAGGCTACTGCTCGTTCAATATGTTGACTTCCCCGAGAAGAACGAGCAAGAAACTCTAGAATTGCTCTTTTCAAATAAACTTAAATACTATGGAATACACTTTGAATCATAATTGTGTGGAATCTAGACTCTTGTTGTCTTTCAATACATTCTATACCATTCTTTATCTAAAACATACTCTTCAATTTTGTAATATGAATTTTCAATTAAAATACTTTTAATGTAAGTTTGAAACTTAGGAAATGATAATCTTAATATATTCTCCGGAATCTTATTGTAAAAACGTATACAGTTCCCCTCGTTTGCCTTAGTTAAACGAAATCGTGGTACCATGAGTTTGGACTTAGTTCTAATGTTAATATAATATCTTCTTTCTTAATGAAATTATGTATATTTTGCGGGCATATAAAATATTTGAGTAAATATACTGTGATGCCACAATCATGATACCAGTCTCCTTAAACTTTTCTCTGATAGAAACCCGAGAACCTAAACGGTACACAAAACGAAACGCTCGTTTTTGCAACACAAAAATGGTTTGTATATCTGCCTCTTTACCCCACATGAGAATCCATTATGGGATAGGTAGGACATTATACTATGGAAGTCACTAACGGAAACTAGTCTAGCAGTAGCAACATCGGTAAGCTCACGTATTCTACGGACTGCGTATGCAGCAGAGCTTAATATATCAATATAATTTTGATGATCATTAAAACCATTAATCGGGACAGATTTCAGCATTATGCAGTAAGAGCTCGGTAACGTTTAAGTATCTGCCTTTGACTTGGTTTTTATGGATAAAATAAGTGCACATTGAATTACCATTCTCACCTAATGCAAAGTGATGATGAGTTTGACGATGGAGCGTGCATACCTATGTAATGTGTATTCACTTTCGCCTTGAAAATTGTTATTCTATACATACATAAAGCTCCTCTTTGTCCTGGTCTGAGAAACTATTTTAACGCCAACATATTTTGAATTGATTTGTGGTTTATGGTTTAAACATTAAGGCGATCCTGTTTTAAGGTAATACAGGGAAACGAAGACATAATTACGTTCGATCAGTTTTTAGAATTCAAATTCAAATTCAAAATAATCTTTATTTCATAGGTAAGCATTATTACACTTGAAATCGTCACAATGGTTAAACTCTACCGCTCATTCGTAAGGCAGATTCCCCTGAGAATTTTATACCCTCCATAAGGCTAGGTAAGTCATTAATATAAACTAAAAACAAAAATGGGCCTAGAATTGAACCTTGAGGGATACCCATGCTAATTGCAGACCCTGATGATCTCGTACCGTTAACATCGACCCTCTGTGCCCTACCACGCAAATACGATTTAAGAAGGTCGAGATCAAGTCCCGCCACACCATAATGGCGAAGTTTCCTGACCAGTGTATCATGGTGCACACAATCAAAACCCTTGAAAAGGTCACAGAATGCATCAAATATATGATTAATCAACTCGACACCAGCGTCGGTTGTAGCGCGACCCTAACCCGAAGTCGTGTTACTGTAAATGACGTCGACACGACATACCATTGTGTACTCAAACAGAAAAGCCAAATGTCGCCTAAGCAATGTAAATGGAACTTTCGACTTCCGTTGACATGTTTTGTCACGCTGTGCTTACGAGAGACGTTAAAAGTTCGGCTGTTGTTGGATGTCTACGTTTGCTTGGGCTGCGATCTTGTGACTACATTATAGAGGAGTCGCAGTTCTTGGGGGCTAAATGAAGATGTAGATTAATAATAGTTATTTGTAATAACTGTTTGCAGTCTTAAAATCTTAACACAAAAATCCTCCAAAATCAAATTTCAGCTAAGCAGTCCATCGCATCATCGAGATACCAACGACGATTCCGAGAATTCATTCGAGATTCGAGAGACACAGAGTAAATTTTTTAATTTCTTATATTTCAGATAGATAATTGTGTAGGTAATCAGAGTGATAGGTGAAGCATAATAATACGTGAAAGATGTGGCTTTAAAAAATGTTGAGAATTACAAAACAGATTTATGATGCGAATGTGGATGGAAGGGTTTTAAGAGGACGTCTCAGAAGGACTTATATTGAAGTACTCAAAAAGGCTGGGATCCGAAGTGACAAGAATTAGGCTGACTTTCCACGAAAGCTGTGCGAGGTAGCTAGGTGGTGAGAGGATGTGCAGCGGCGCTGGGCGAGGATGCGTTATGGACTCTTTTCAGCTATGCGCGGGCGGGGTACGGGTGGTGGGGTGAGGGGTGGCGATGTGTCAGTGTCAGTTAGTGTCATATTTTCAGTAGCTCTAGTTTCCTACACCGTTTTGCACATATTCCTCGCCGGTATCCCTCGCACACATTCCTCGCATACATCTCTCGCTATTGTGTGTGCACAAAATTTGATACTTAGCTCCGCTAACCCTTTTCCATCGGAGCTACGCTAAGCGAGGCTAGGAAAATGAAGTAATATTATTGGTGGATTTTTTCCTCGCACACCGCCTCGCTACGTCGCACATCTCTGGTGAAAAGGCAGCCAGCCTACAAGGAATTGTATGAAAAGGGTAATCGGAGTTTATGAATCTCGAGAGTTGTGTCAAGATAGAGTAAAGTGGTGTTCCGTGGTCTCTGCCTACCCCTCCTGTAGGACAAGGGCGTGAGCTTATGAGTTTATTATATTTCAGAACTATATGGACAAATTTACTGTGAAAGTTACTAAATTGTCGTTACATTTCTTATTCCATTTTCCAAATACGAATTGCGCAAATTCCGCTCAATAGCCTTCGACCCCTCAAAATAAAATTGTCATAATTCATTGAGTTACAGGCGAGAATAATTGTCACAACTGGGACCGATTTCAATGTAACGGCCCATAAAATGGGGCATAGAATGCTATCGTAAATCTGCTGGTGACATCCACAGACGTGACTTTGGGTTGTGGTACAAGAATATTTATCAAATGAAGAAGGGAAACGTCTCTAGTAAAGGTTTCTCATACTATCCTATAAAGGGATTGTGTGATTGGCTATAGTAGGACGCATAAAGTTAGGTATAACAAAAACAAACCACGGGGTCGACTCAGAACCTTACGATAACTCAATTGCCGACCGATTTGTTTTCATTTTTATTCACAACACCCGAAACGAACGTCAAACTGTCGTCTTCGAAACCGAACCAAAATTACGTCCTACCCGTAAGATTACTCGAACTTCTCAACCGTCAAAGGCTACAAACGTTATTCAGAACACAGTTATCGAATTGTTTATGAAGCAAAAATGTAATATGGAAATCTCTTAATATTTTAAATAAAGTCTTCTATTTATTTATTTAATCACTTTATTGTACCACAAAATAACTTACAAATTTTCAGAAACAATTTAAATATTTGTGTACAAAGGCGAGCTTATCCCATAAAGAGATTTCTTCCAACTACCCTTTGAAAATCTGAGAGGAAAGTTGGGTTTTGGGGTGGCACTAAAAATAAATAAGTAAAGAAATGGAATATACCATACTCAATAAACACACAGATAAATTTAATAAATCAAATGTACATACGAATACATATATATTAAGTAATGTTGATACATTAATACATACAAAGTCTATAATAAAATGAATGCGCAAAATAAAACTATAAATAAATATATCAAATGTAAATAAATATTTCAAAAGCTCTAAACATGTGGAGTTTGAACAATCCCAAAACTTCAAAAGAGCACCCTTGAAAACCCGAACCCAAGGCGACTGTCTGACCTCGACCGGGAGAAAGTTCCACATACGGGCAGCATTTACTGTGAACGAGTTCGAATATTTTTGGGAACTGTGTTGTGGAAGGACGAGGGACAAATTGGTGCCAGAACGCAGGCGGTCACCCATAGCCTGACGGTATTGAAAACGCTCACGTAGATCGCTAGGGGAAGTGGGATGGAACAGGGTTTTATAGAGGAAGCATTTTATTATTTTTATTTCAGACCTTTAAAGTCTTAAAAATGTATATAAAAGGATTAGCATTTTTCTTATTATCATTTATCTTAATCTATTTCACTTTACATTATCGAATCCGAACCGAAGGTTTAACTCGGAACGTTCTGAATAGCTCGGAAAGCGGCCTTCGATTCGAGAACGATATCCAATCGAATGCTTCGGTTAAAATATCGAAGAGTTCTGAGTCCAGTTTAGCCAATAAAGGACGTAGATTTCTTGATCGTTCGGATGCTATCGACGTATCCGAAATTGCCTTTCCGTTACTACATTTTCGATGAATTCTGTGCTGGAAACCGATATCTATTGACCATTGTGTAGTATATATTTTTGTCCCTTTTTATAACAGCTCATATCAGCATCAGGTATTGTTGTTATTCAGCCAGTGGGAGATTGAAAGAAAGAAAGAAAGAAAATAAGTTTATTCAGCACAAACAAAACATTTATTTATTTATTTATTAAAACTTTATTGACCACAAGACATGATGGTACAAAAGGCGGACTTAATGCTAAAAGCATTCTCTACCAGTCAACCTTTAACGCGGCGAATTATTATATTAATAAATTATATATTACATATTATTATTTAAATTATACTAATAATTAAATAACAAACGAACCTAATACATTCCTACATACAACCTAACACAGTCATATACATAATATGTATATATATACAGAATACGATGATTATCATTGTGACAAACAATTTGATTTGATTTGTTTTACTTCCTAGTAGTTAAGCTTTTATTGTCTTTTTTACCTTACCTGTATATTATCTTAATTCAATATAAACTAGAATGTTTAACTATCATGATATTAAATTATTTTTTTGTGAAATTACTCCTCTAATTTGTTATTATTATATATATTATTAATACAAACATCGAATATTCTCTTAGTGTTCGACCATGTATACCCGTGGAGTGATTTAATCAAATATCGTGATATTCAATAAACTTCAACAATTAAAAATTTCTTACTACCACAATTTGATTATTTGTGCGAGAGTGATAGCACTCCGTTGTCGCCTATAATTTTGTTCCAAAGAGTTTCGCGAATTAAGTACAGTTTATGATCTCATCCAACCTTGTGGATGCATCGTTGCTTATTGTACTTGCAATAAATGAGTCCGTTTTTGAGTCGAACAATTGTGGCGCAATGCACCTCCGGACCACCTGCGGATTTTGCGTGAGTAATACCGGTGCACAGTTTTTGGAGTTTTTAAGGTTCAATTTCGGTAAAATAAAAATTTTATACGTATCTGACCTGTATCTTGGTTGTATAATGATTAAACTGCGAATCAGTGCTCCGTTAATTGGGCCTTTGATATGTATATAAATGAATATTACGCACACAAGAGCGTTGCGACGCAACGTTGCGTCTGTCGGCAGTTAAACCGACTGGCTAATAAATGTTTAAAAATTAAAACACAATGGGGGTAATGAAGACTATTCTTCATTCGAATCTGCTGTTCGTGTCTGGCCTGTAGTGTTGTACGGTAGCGAGGCTTGAACTCTAAAGGCCGACACCCAGAGGCGTCTTGAGGCCTGCGAGATGTGGTGCTACCGTAGAATGCTACCGCATAAGCTGGTAAAGTTCCCAATTTGACAGTTCTCTCTAACTCTTGCAGACCGTCAAGAAAAAGAAAGTTGCGTATCTTGGACACGTTCTACGGCATGAAAACTACCGACTTCTCCAACTGATAATGATGGGTAAGATCGAGGGTAACAGACGTACTGGTAGAAGGAAGAAGTCGTGGTTGCGCAACATCCAGGAATGGACGAATATTGCCAGCGTAGGACATCTGTTTCGCTTGGCTCAGGACAGGGAAGAGTTTTCCAAGTTGACGGCCAGTCTCCAGTAGTGGAGAGAAACTACATGATGATGATGACATAAAACGGTGTACTCCAAAAAGTCAATCAAATCCAACAACTCTTTTAGTAGAAGTATAGCTCCTTGTGAAAGAGTTCGTCCGGGAAGAACTGTCACCTTACCTATTTCTGCCGCCAAGCAATAATGTGAGCATTACTGCGTTCCAGTTTGGAAGAGGATGCTGGTGAATTTACAGGCACAAGGGATTTAGAACTTATGTCTCATGGTAACGGGCACAGTGGCAGTGCCCCTAAGATTTTTGCGATTAAACGATCTAAGTGACATGGACAGGCGTCTTGCTTATTCGTCCCTTTAGTTAGTATCATAAAAAACTTAACTGTAACTCCCCCCTTTTTGCGATGTATATGTATATAAATATATAGTTTTTTTTTGTTCGATCATCAATCCCATCAAAACTATCGAAGCGAGAGGACGTGCTCATTAGCCGCTCACGCGATGCGCTCCTCCTACCGCAAAATGGCGGCTATTTGGTTTCGCAAATTAGAAAAGCATTCAGTTTAAATACAAGTTTTTATAAATAAAAATTATTATTCTGCATTGCTAAATAAATACCCTCCGTACTACCAACAAAAACATCTCAAATAAAACGCAGTAATACAACGCAAATCCTGTACTTAAAAAGCACTAATGACATTTTTGGTGTACTTGGATAAATATGATAATATTCCGTTTGAGTCGTTCTAACGTTTACCATGAAATTACTCCTTAAAGTATAGTTTATAAACATTTATATTCAGGGTAAACTTAAAAAACGCTACTTACGGTATGTTTTCAATAAATAAACACCGAAATCACCAGCCCAAACAATAACACACACGATTGTCGTGACGTATTTTTGAAGTTGTTTATTTGTTTTAAATGACAGACCCAGGCATTAAAAACTTTATGGTTTGCTAGAGTAGTTACCGAAATAGCAATTAATATTAGTTCTTTTACCTGTTATAACTACGATATCCGATAAATTGGTATAAAATCATCACCGGCACCTCTAGGTGTGGTATGCGTCTACGGCTGCATGTATCGCGTGAGCGGCTAATCATCATGTAAAACTAACTTCACGTAATTTGACTGTTTTTAAGTTCCTTCATTTTTAAAGCATTAATAATGAAAGGATTGTACTGCAAAAATTTTCACTTTTCGTATCTTTTTAACGTGGATGTACGAATATGAACTAAAAGCGTTCAGATCATAAAATGATTAGGCTATTTAGCGTCCACATTTCACAAAAACTCAAACTGACTTGCCTAATAGCAAATCGACAATCGTGTGAAATAAATGTTTTACACATTGCCTAATCCAAATCATTTTTTACGACCGCATTAGAATTATGTAGAACAGAAATTTGAGTAGACAAGGTATATTTACCTAAACTTCAGGGAATGACACCATAAAGAGAATGATGCATCTCTCAGAACGAAAAAAGGCACATTTGAGTTATATATGTACATATTCGCGATCAGGGAACAAAAGACCAGTAAGAATTACATGACTTAATTCTGCCTCTCCAATTCCATCATTGTGGGACTAGATTTAGGCAAAGGTTCCACACATATATTGTGGATATTCCAAAGATTCGCAAGCGTTTCAAGTCCATATTTATATGGCGAACGGTAAAGGAGTGTAATTCCCTGCTTGCTTTTCAAGGCGAGAGTGAATAGGCACTATTTAAGTGTGCATGCGATATCGTCGACCTCATCGTCGCTTTCCATCAAGTGAGATGGAGGTCAAATGCGTAGTTATTAACAAAATGTATAAATCTTCATCAATAAATAGTTTGCATAAACAGTAAGGTCAACATGAAGATTTTCTACCATTAAAAGTCATATTTGACGTTTATGATGTCAAAAACCACTATAATATCAAAGAATTACTTAGTAATGTACGAAACAGTGCTCTTATTATCTAGTTCAATTAGAATACTTCGTCAATAACACGACAAAAAAGGAACAATTAATTAAATATATAAATAAAATTTAGTACCAATGTAAGCCATGCATTAAAAGTCGCCTTTAAGTTAATTATTCCCATATTTTGTATGTATATAAAATACATTAATAACATTTTTTATAATTAATTAAATTTTTATTGAATTGATATTCAATTATTTTTTGTGAAATTACTCCACTAGTTTGTTATAATTATTAATACAAAGATCGAACACTCAGAAAAAATTCCTTCGATCCGGTCGGATTCGAACCGACGTCTTCTTGCATACCGTGCCAGACGTCTGGCTAGAATAGATTTCTCATAGAGTCGTAGCGCCGACTAAAAAAGTCGTTGAAAGACCAAGTACAAAGACACGACGCAAGCACATAGAAGAATTCGTGAGGTCCGTTGGTTCGTTCCGTGGCTTAGTTGATATAGCGTCTGCCACGGTATGCAAGAAGACGTCGGTTCGAATCCGACCGGATCGAAGAAATTTTTTCTGAGTGTTTTTTCGACTTTGTATTAATAATTTTTTATGCTATGGCTATGTTGAGTGTGTGCGTTATAGTTTTTTTTAAGAGGGAGCAGAGGAAAAATTCCTAAACTTCGAATTGATTTTAGAGGGGTATATCCATTTTAAAGTTAAAAATAAAAAAAATATTGTATGAGTAACTACATGATATATTCAAGCATAGACACTAATCAGAAACATAAAACAATAAAGTTTCCTCGATAGATAAAAATCACGAAATGACCTCTAATTTCCACATTTTTTCGATTTATCCTCAAAATGCTACAGGTTATTAGGACAAAAATTAGATAATTATATGTATGTATAATTACATGATCGACAACTGTCACTACGGATTTTTTTAATCCCTTTAGTTTTAGAGTTATTCCGCTAAAACGAATTTGGTACTTTTAATGCGCAAAATTCAACATCTCCTGTCATGTCACGCGAACTTCAGGCATATGTTTGTTTCACAAGTTTGGGCGGAGCCAACGTCAACACTTTTTTGGCATGCTCCCTCTTAATGATTCGAAGTGACGAACAAGTCAGGCGCCTGGTGGTAAGTAAGACGTTTGTCCAAGGCAGTTGCAATGCCACTCTGTGCTTTAAATTGCAAATATCTGAAGTATACTGCCACTGCGCCCGTCACCCTGAGACATAAATTGATAAGTCCTATGTGCCTGTAATTTCACCAGCACCCTTACCCTTCAAAACCGGAACGCAGTAATGCTCACATTACTGCTTGGCCGCAGATATAGGCAGATATGGCAGTACTTCCTTAAGGAACGAACTTTTTCGCTAGGGCTCTTTACCATGGTTGGGTATTTAGAAGAAAATTTTGCAATTGTATGTGAAAATGTACTTATTTGGTTTTAATGTTTTAATTTCTGTTTTTAATCATTCCGGGATTCAGAGGGAAGTTTCATCCACTCTATATCGTTTAAAGAATATATCGGATTACGTAGACTATTTCGATCTCTAGTAATGAAACTTTAGAATGCCAAGTTTTATTTAATCTTTGAATGACATTTATAGCTCAAGTTAAGTAAAAAAGTGAACGTATTTGGCGAAATTTCAATTAAAAAAATATTTATTGCGTCATTTACATACTGTGACAGGTAATTTAGGATTAAAGTGGTATTTCCTATATTGGTAATGACACGCATTCTCCTTTTCTATTATGGACAAATTATTAAAAGTCTTCACGATTTATGAAGGCAACGTTTTATATATAGATATTATCTTTATTACAATAAATACAGTATATTTTTGTAATATACGAAAATGTACACACAGGTCTGTTGTTGGCGCTGTACTATTTACTTTTCGAATTTGTGATTTCAGCGCAAACGAGAGTTGATATTTAAAAGTATATAAGGCCTATTTGTCTGATGAGTGGCCAGAGATGAATGGCCCTTATTTCGTCTCTATTTCTGGTTGTATACTCGATGTTAAGAATGAATACCCGCTCTATGCGTTTATTCAATCAAGCATTCTATACAATCAATTTATTATTTCAAAGTATCGTACTATCCGTGAAATAGAAACATAAAAAGCATTTGCAAAAACGCAACGAACATGAATGGATGCGTTAATACGTCAATGTTTGGAACTACGATAGATGAAAGAAGACCTAGTAACACATTTAAATTTGGGTGATTGGCTACATATGATGGCTAAAATAGATTTTCGATTGATGGAGTTTTAGAAAACTAAGGATGGAACGGCCGTAGTTTCTATGCCAATACGTCTTTGATGTTTTTGATTATTAGTCTTAAGTTGGTTATAAGCGTCTCCAAGCATGGATTTGCTACAACTTCGATTAGATCAATTGCCAGGGAGCGATGTATGTTAAGGCGAGGTATTTCAACTCTAGCCTACATTTTAGCAGGTGAGGTTTGGAGGGCCGAATATCGCGTTCTGCAATCCGCGCGCTCAACATTAATGTGGACAAGAACAAGAAGAGAAATTTGACACATCCGACGTCGACTAGCGCCTGATGGCGACTATCGGGATCATCGCATCGTCAAACAGCTGGACAATTTTCAAATTTTGGGACAAATGTGAATTTAATAACTATAGGGCGTCCTAAGAAAATCTAAATTTAGTAGATTCGCTGTAGGGAAATATCTATATTTTATTCTTAAATAATTAGTTTTAGACTTTAATTTAGCCTGTTTTCAGGATTTTATACGATCGGGTACGTCCTATCGTGTAACAAATTAGCACATTCTTTAACTATTTCATCTAGCAAAATAATTTTTTCCGCTTCTCCTCCGTAGACTCGTCTTAATAATGAACCACGATTTTTGTTTCTGGGTTGTCAATCATCAGCAACATCATCATCACCAGCCTATCGCAATCCACTGTTGGACATACGCACATCTTAATGCATTTTGCCTGGTCCTCAGCTTGTCGCAGCCATGTTCTGCCGGCAGTCTTTCGCAGATCGTCACTTCATCTGGCCAGAGGGCATCCTACACTACATTTGCCGTAGTCTCCACTCAAGAACTCGCTTCTCCCATCGGTCATAGGTTCTTCGACAGATTCTACTTTCCTACAATGTACTTACGAACTCGCACACAGTTACTTCCTCCTACTGAATCACGTACACACGCGCACACACACACAACAAACACATAATTATTCATCTCCATGCTCAAATGTTTTCACATCTCTGCAAAACACTTAAGACCAGAAAATAACATTTCATAATTCAATAGCATTTTTAATAATTAAATAATTTATTAACATTTCTACAATTTAATAATTTTTAAATAATTTAATGTTTTGATAATTAATAAATAATTTCATAATGTTTACATAATTTAACAATGTTTTAATAATGTTGTTATAATAATTTAATAATGTTTTGATAATGTTAGAATAATTTAATAATGTTTTACAAATTAATAATGTTTTATAAGTTAATAACGTTTCAAATTTCATTTCATTCTATAACTAATGTGTGTTTGCACTAATTGGCTAATAGTGAAAATGGGTTGTCTATTATTTTGGGTCACATGATACAAGCCCTGAGCTTAGTGCGGGGTCCGCTGTTAACTTGTGTCGTTTGCGCTTTGTGGCTTCTATTATTGTTCCGTATTATATGGGTATTGTAATTTTTAATGTCCAATAAAGAATTTTCATTTTGTTTCCTATTCTACCAGCTATGTTGATGGGTTATTAGTAAGGTATTCAAAATTTTTTTTAATCATTTTGTATAAATTTGTAATATTTCCAATTATTCTTACTCAATTTACGTTATTAACGTCAATAACTACTGTAGTAACAATCTTATAATCGCAGGGCCAAAACAGACATTACGGTTACCCAGACTTACGCGGAAGCAGCGGTTATTAAATGAAGACGAGCTGTTTGTAGTCGACGTAATTAGTTTTCTGGATCAGCGACCACAGTTTACGCGGTTGGTGCTCTATTAAATAACCACGAAATTGTGGTGTTTTCACTATCGTAAAATATTATATTCGGCTTGTTTCAAATTACATATAGACACTATATGAATGATATAATGAAGAAAGTGGTGAATTGAATCGAGTTGTAAGATCGTTTATTATTGTACTTATCAAATAACAACAAAAACCTAATGAATTCATTAATGATAACTTTTTTATTGGAAAAAACCTCCCTCAAAGTTCGTGAAATTACATCTATTTGGCAAGTTTTATTGAAATCGGTTACCGGAAAGTGCGCGGGTTCATCCCTTAGAGGTTTGCCACACTTAGAGACGGAATGATTTCTTCAAATTTAAATGGGAGCGATACTGAGGTACCCTCTTTGAGGCACAAAAAGGATAATCAAAATTGGTTCACAAACAATCAACTTTTAGGAGCCTGTTGTGTAGCTGCTGGTAGGCGAATAAAACACTGGTTGTTCAGGAGTCGAAGGCTATTGCTGTGGCTTGCTAGCTTGGTGTGGCTTGCTGTAGCTCGACATTTATTCAACGAATCTTACTACTTATATACTTTTGTATATCTTAGGAATAGTACGTTCAGTGCACGCCGATGCGTTGAGCGCGGCGGATGCGTGGATGACTTGCAGCTACAAACTTAAAGCTATTTTTTGGGACAGAAGAAGTGGAAAAGGTCAATAAGTTCAAGTATTTAGGAAGTTAGGTGAATGAAGTTGGAGACCATGCTGAAGAAATTAAAGTCCGCATCGAAATGGCTCATTAAAAAATCTTCAAAATGTATAGAGTAATGTGTGATAGAAACCTGAGTCTCAGCTTAAGATTGCACAATGTACGCTGTTACGTCTTCTCAGTCCTACTATATGGCGTAGAAACTTGTACTCTCACACACAACAAGGAAACTGAAGGCTTTTGAGATGTGAATGTACCGCCGTATTTTGAGAATCTCGTGGCGTGACCGGGTTACAAATGTACAAGTACCAATAAACTGAAGAAAAAAGTGGAGCTTATGAACACCTTTAAGTGCAGGAAGATGTCCTACTTCGGCCACGTCGTAAGTAACAATAAGTACAAATTACTCTAGCTTATCATTCAAGGCAAAATCACTGAAAAACGAAGTGTTGGTAGAAGGTTGAAAACATTTGAGGTAATGGTGTGGCTGCAGTACCACCTCGCTCTTTAGATCGGCAGCCTCCAAAGTCAGGATTGCCATGATGTTGTCCAAAATCCTATAGGAGAGGAACCCCAAGAAGAAGATTGTTACTAAATATTCACAAATTTCGAATCACAGGGATTCGAACCGCTGACCTCTCAAGTGAGAACACCGCTTCGAAAAACGGTGTAGCAAAAAGTAATGCGCAAACATAATAAACGTAGCTTATAAAAGCATTAAGGCATCTCAAGTTACAACTAAGTAGACGCTAAGTTAGTTGTCAAGTGGCGAGCTTATCAGCTTCCGTTTCCTGTCGTTGTCCACTGGCAATAGAGGATTAATGTTGCTAAGTTATCTTGGAGGACAAGAAGCCTAGGGCCAAGTTCCCGAAAAATACTTTCTGGATAATATAAACCAGTTTTTTTTTACTTGCGTATTTGTTACTCGAAAGTGGTGCCATGTTTTTTATTCCTTTACTACATTATCACTGTCAACCGTTATTTTTCGAGAGCATAGACTATAAGTAATATTAAGAAATAAGATGATCTATGTTTAAAAACCGTTGTAATATAGAAGTGAGAAGAATGCATATTATTTCTAATTTTGCTACTCTCTTAACTTATATTATTATAACATGTTTAATACTTTAGACGAGTTCTGTATACAGAACTATAATTAGCAATAAAGTCCTGTACACAGAATTATGATGAATTTCAAAAAAATACCTTAAATATTTAAAATTGCTTTTTTTTACTTAATTTAACAATAGTTTGACATTGCATTTAATATATTTGTTTTAGATTTTAGTTTTATTTTTTAAGATTTTAGTTTAATAAAGTGTTTTAAGTTAAAGAAATTGCGATGCCCCGCAGGGTTACACATATCTGGTTACATGGATGCTTTATACATTTATAAGAATTTTTATATTACACATGTAATGTAATGAATGTGACTACGAATGTGTACCCATTATTCGACCCATTAATGGGACAAATTACTTCAAATGAGGTCGGTTTTTTCAATGATATTCACATTAGTTTTGAGCGCGCGGATTGCGGGACGCAAGAGGCGACCCACACCTCACCTCCTAAAATCTGGGCTTGCGTTGTAATACCTCGCCTTAATTGTGATATTGATTAAGTAGTTATAATACGATGGTGAATTCGCGTTGAGTACAAACACTCATTCCTGTAGCAGGAGAGATGTCCGCCTTAGATTCTGCAATCTCTGACAAACATCGCGAATGTGCACCGTTATGCCTCGACTCAACACTGGGTCCCGTGAGTTTGACCTTTCGAAACGCTGCTGAGAAATTTCTGAAGTTTTAAGTTTAAGTTGTAAAGGTACATACCGTCTGGGATAGTGAAAATCCGCGTTTGTAGTATTGGTAAAAAGCGCGTATCTGCTTTGTTATTTCAATTGCTACGACTTTCATTCGTGCACAGTAAGCATTAATTTATGTTGTCTACGGACGGATAACAATATATTTCCCGTAAATCACGCTAATTTGGTTGCCACGACAGTTACGCGGCGGATATGATTTGGCGACTAAATTACCGAAATGGAGACTCATATAAATTCTAGTTACGCATATTTGCACTATCACTGACGATATTGAATATAATATATAGTTACATAGTTCGTGCAGTACTAAACATTTTATAAACTCCTTGAGGCACATTTATGTATACATAAATACGATTTTTATTGCATTTAAGAAAGACGTTTGTGAATAAATAAATTTAATTTATTTATTCTAAGTTTCTATAGTAAGATTGCGTGGAAGAAATTGCTGTTTAATAATAGACCAACTGTGGTTTGCTCATTCTTATGTATTTACATTATTGTTCTGTGTTGCCATTGCAATTGTCATATATTTTTTTACATTTAAAGAAATAATATTACATTCGTTCGTTATAAATCTGTATTGAAATGAAATAGGCGACAAATTTAACAAGTTCAGCGAAGAAACAGACAACCTGCGCCGTTTAAAACAAGGTGAATAAATGCAGTAGGATAATGTATTTAACACAAATAAAACAGAAATTTTTTAGTGTTATATTGAGTAAATGTCTGAAAATTGTTAGTGTAATTGTAAACTATTCAAAGCATATTGTATGTCAGACTATTAACATTAAAACATTCCAAGGATAGCAGCAGGCAGCGTCGGATTTCTCTTTGATGTTCAAATGTTTGAAGAAAACAATAGCCCATAGCCCAAAATAAAAATTTACTATAATTAAGGATTAATAATGAAGCTTTAATTGGAACGAAGATGAATAGAAACTCCGTAATATTCATGAGATCCGTAACATTTTTTTTAACCGAATTAACCAATAGACGTCCAATGCTGAATATAGGCCTCCCCAAAGATTTCCAGACTAAAGGACGTGCATACATCGGTTACCCACCGCTCTTACCAGGTCATCCGTCCATCTAGTAGAGGGCTGTCCCATTGAACGCCTTCCGGTTCGTTGTCTCCATTTTGGAACCTTTCTGCCCCAACGGCAGTTAGTTCTACGAGCTACGTGCCTGCCCACTGCCACTTCAACCTGCTAATCCTTTAGGCTGTGTCGGTGACTTTAGTTCTTCTACGGGTCTCTTCATTTCTGATTCGATCACGTAGAGCATTGCTCGCTCCATAGCTCGTTGAGTGACTGAGCTTTTTTATGAGGCCCACAGCAAGTGACCACGTCTCAAAAGAAGAAGGAGGTTTGCAATACAATTGTATATTTTTTTGTACGGGGCTACCTCGTTAGTGGTCTCATTTAAATTTGAAGATAATATTCCACCTCTAAGGGTAGCAAATTAGGGGTTGAATCCGGTTTACTCAAATATTTTATATGTTCATAAAAATATACATAATTTCAATAAGAAAGAAGATATCCATAATGTTAACCTTAGAGCTAAGTCCAAACTCATGGTACCACGATTTCGTTTAACCAAGGTAAACAACTCTTTTATGGGGAACTGTATACGTTTTTACAATAAGATTCCGGAGCATATATTAAGTTTATCATTTCCTAAGTTTAAAAACTACATTAAAAATATTTTGATCGAAAAATCATATTACAAAATTGAAGACTACGTGTTAGATAAAGATGTATGGAAAGACGACACGGCTCCAGAATCCACACAAATTTGATTCAAAGTGTATTCCATAGCATTTAAGTTTATTTGAAAAAAGCAATCCCTAGAGTTTCTTGCTCGTTCTTCTCAGGGAGGTCAGCGTAGTGAACGAGCAGTAGCTTAAATGTGACGTTTTCAAGTGTAAATTTATTTTACCTATGGAATAAATAATCTTAGACTTTGACTTTGATTAATTCGATTTTACCCAATTTCCGATAGCCGATTTCGATAAAACTTGGCAAATAGATTGTAAGTCAATGCAAATAGATGTAATTCTACAAACTTTTAAGGTATTTTTTTTTAAATATATGTATCTATTGCTACTATTTCAGAAACAGGACAACTGTTGAATGAGTTCGTCCAGGGAAGTACTGCTATCTTACCTATTTCTGTCGCCAAGCAATTATGTGAGCATTACTGAGTTCCGGTTTTCGAAGGGTAGGGGTGCAGGCGAAATTACAGGCACAAGGGACTTGTTAACTTATGTCTCAGGGTGTCGGGCGCAGTTCCAGTGTCCCTCAGACCTTTGACTTAAAGCTCTGAGTGGCATTGCAACTGTTATGGCACATCAGTTATCACCAGGCGTACGCACGACTTGTTCACCCCGTCGCTTAGTATTATAAAATAATAAAAAAACTTTAACCTTAATGAGCATTGACTAAAAATGTTCTTTACGCCTGCCGTCAATGGTTGCCTAGAAACGTTGTGTTATTAAGCATTGTATATCGAATTTGACTACAGTGTAATGACCGATGACATAATATTACATATGTGTAGAAGTATTATATGTCTAAACTCTATGATGTTTTATAGATGCAACAATGGTCTTGCGACCTGAGGACGCCAAGGGCGATTTGTGGTCGGGTACTGATTTAAACAATGTGATGTTCTTTATTGTCTATTGTAAGGATTTTGCGTGGTAATTTAATACGTAATTGTTACAGAATAATCGTAAAATGCTCTAAAACCTCCTGTTCATTAAGTTATTACCTACATATATTTTTATTAACAGGTACGTACATTACAACATTTCAAGCCTGCCGTCTTCTTTAATGCAAAGGTCAATTGCCACAGAGAAATACATCAAAAGATTTGAATATCTAAAAGTTTTCAAAATAAAATGATCTGCCTAGAATCTAGGTCCTAGATTACAGTAATCTGTATCTAGTAATGTGTAAGGCTGTTTTAGAGCAGTGCGGATTTATTTGCGGACCAACCGCGCGGAGCACCCGAGCGGGGTAACACGACTGACGGTAGAACATCGTTTTATAGTGACACGAATTGCTCCGCACGAAACACGCTCCGCGTGAACTCCGCATGAGCCACCCGTGCGTTCGTTGTAAATTAAAAACTAGATTCAGATCACTGCGAATTCCACGCATGCGGATGGCCCATAAACCGACGGTCTGCATGAACCATACGCACAGCTGTGAAACTAAACTAAAGGACTGTGTGGAGATCTTTGATGGCTTAACTTCAAGTTTTATCAGATCATCTAACTTTGTTATACGACACCATTAGTATCTACTATATGGATCCTTTTTAAAGAAATCATAATTTGGGAACTATAATAAAATACAACACACAGTCTTCCACTCAAGTTTGCATTGAAACACAACAAAAACAGTTGATAATAAAAAGGAACAGTTCTTGTTTCCGTGTGGTTTCTTACCACACTTTATTCAATGGGCTTTTATGTCGCCACTCTCGTATTTAATCGCATTTCTCTGTCCCAGTCGGTGAGTTGATACCGCTTTTTTCTTTGTTTCCAGTTTGCGGTGACTCTCAAGGAAGTGCAGACAAAACAAGCCTGTTGTGGTTGTTTAATAACTTTTGGCTTGCGGAGAAAACATCTATAATTCATTCTATATAATATATACTAGTGATGCAATGGATGTGTCATAACGGAAACAGATATCAAAAGTAAACCTTAGCAGAAACGGAAACAGAATCGGATGCGGATGCGTAAGCGGAAGGGTAAATAATATAAAGAAATCAACAAAACAGTTCCAAACAGGGTTTGTGTTTGGTTTCATAATTACACACTTAACACAATACACAATTGTCTATGGGTCATAGCCAACGTTATAAATTTTCGATAAAAGTTGCGGAAGCAGAAGCGGGAACAGATTTGAAAAAGCGTGCGGAACTTCCGCAGATGGGGAAGCAGAAGTCTATTGCGTCACGATTTATGTCCTCAGCCAAGTACAGGACAGTTAAAATTATTCTTATTACATTGTCGAATCCGTAAATTTCCAAGCTCTATTACACTTAAGGAAGGGACTAAATTCTCACGTGAAGTTACTTGACCAAAACGAACTCTTGATCCAAAAAACTGACGCGTGTTCGCAAATACGTGACTTTATTAAGAACTCACAGAAGGGTAAAATTTTATACGAGAGAGGGTGAACAACGAAGGTCTTAAATTATAGCAAATGTTGAAGAGAACTTTTCATTACGTACACGTAAGCACG
Organism: Hyposmocoma kahamanoa; assembly: GCF_003589595.1. Classification (NCBI taxonomy): domain Eukaryota; kingdom Metazoa; phylum Arthropoda; class Insecta; order Lepidoptera; family Cosmopterigidae; genus Hyposmocoma; species Hyposmocoma kahamanoa. The sequence goes on from NW_020654748.1 coordinate 1,474,988, forward strand.
TATTTGGTAATCAAATTTTATTTATTTAATAAGGTACATCTACAGAATACGTATTACACGTTTGTAAAAATACTTAAGTAATTATTTTAATTTCTAATACATATCCTATTACGGAGTACACAACATTCATAAATTATTTGTCACATTAGATTAAGAAACAACTTGAATTTGAAATAATTAGAATTGGATTCATCCTATTATAAATAAAAATTTAATTATTCTTTCAGAGCTATAATATTATAAATTATATTATTTTATATTATATTACATTTAAATGACCTGATAACGATTGCAACAAATGATGTCTGCAGGGCTAAAAGGCCGTATTGGCAGAATCATAATATGATTAATTGACAATTCATATAATGAATTTTCAAACAAAACAAATACGCAATTCGTCTATTTGACAGTGTTCTATGGAGACCTTCATAGAAAACTGTTCAATAGATGTACTGCGTTATATGAATTGTAAGAAATTCGTAATATGAATTGTCAATTAATCATATTATGATTCTGCCAATACGGCCTTTTTAGCCCTGCTGAACATGTAAGGGAGGAGACATTAAAATTGTAGGGACACTAAAAATTCATTTCTTCCCGCTTATTTTCCATGATTATTAAAATGAAATTTTTTTTGGATCCGACTAATTTAATTTGAGCGTTGACCAAGGATTGCAGTACTGTGTAGAAATTTACAATTTCCGGTACCTGTAAAAATTGGTACCGGGATATGTCGGTAATCAAAAAAAAAACCATCGAAAAGTGGTCTGCCTAGACTACTAGGAACAAACGAGGTTTTCTGTTTATCAAAATGCCCAAATTAATAACATTCCTTAAGTAAACCAATAAAAAGATAGGTAATTAGACCCACACTCGTCGTCTGCAATTCTTGCCTGTTTCAGACTTTTACATCTTATCCTATCTTAATGTTGCGTGGAAGATGCTAGTTCACAATAATGCTGCCTGTTGTGCAACAGTTTATTCTAATATACACTTACATTATTTTTCAGTATTGTTATTATAATTTTAAACGTGTAATAAAGAATGGAAACCAATTGATACGGTCACTAAAAGAAAAGCTGTTTCAAATTTAAACGTCACAAAAATTAACGGTCTTTTTCAATGACGGTATTGAGTTCAACGTGCAATTTCTTTTGTTTATTCAATTTTAAAATACATATACTGTCTAGGACCAAGGAACTTACGAGGCCTTCAGTTTATCTAAATGCCCAAATTAATAACATTCTTTAAACAAATTATGTCAAAATGATAAGCATAAATCTAAAACGACGTTAATACTCCGATAACAATAAAGGAATTGATTGTTCCTAATTACTTATAAGTAACGGCCAAAGGTTCAAATGTTGGCATGGGCTCGCATTAAATAATAATATTGTACGTGAATTACCAAGTTATACATGCATGTGGAGAAATTTAGAACTAAACCACAAAGTCACGCGTTGAAGCACAATTTCACCTTTGATTAAACGTTGTTTAGTAATGTTTAAAGAAGCTTCTTGGTATAGATAGTGAAAATATCGTCAAAATTTATTATTATGATATGCAGAAGCTTTTTCGTGTCATCATCGACCCATTTATAAGTCTCACTGCAGGCCACGGGTCTTCTTTCAGACGAGGACTTAGGCAATGGGGACTTCACACCTTTTCCGAGGTTTGTGAACCTTTCAAACACGATGTTTTTCCTCATCGAAAAGCTCATGGTCAATTTAAAATTAAATTTTCGTGTAAAGTAAATAATTGCTTTTAAAATGACTGCAACTGCTATGTATTTACTAGAGACAAGTCAGGACGCCCTTCCTGGTTTCATAATAAAAAAAAAATGAAACGTAAGTACCTAAGCTACAGCTGGTTACGATTTTGGAAATAAACATTGACATTACATGCTATACATTTAATTTGACGACAGCGCCGAAGCAATTGCACGTATATGTTTGTACTACTATATAAATTCCAGATATTGGCCAAAGGAGGGCAATTTCATACCCGATGTCCGGTTTTATGACCCCCCATTAAGGGAAAATTAGTTGAGCCTTTTGTAATGCGAGCTCGTTTATGTGGACCATTTAATGTATGTTGTTGACTGATAGATATTTAAGAGCGGTGGTAAACTAGCCTCAATAGAAAGATCAATGGGTTATTTTTATTGTGGCGGCATGTATGGTAGACATACATGTTGCTGATGAAGAAAATAATAACAACTGCAAATCAAAAAAGAAAAATTACAACTTTAGGACAACATGTAAAGTCTCCAATTTGCATGCGCTTTGGATAGAGTAGCAGACCTGACCTAAATGGTTTAGAGGAGCAGCCCAGCATTGAGGCATACTCAACCTGAAGACTTGTTATTGACAACGCCGTGACAGTACATTGTTTAGTAGGAATAGAGCTCATGCTGACAGAGTTCGTCCAAGTACTGCCACCTTACCTATTTCTGCCGCCAAGCAGCATTGTGAGCATTACTGCGTTCCGGTTTTGAAGGGTAAGGGTGCTGGTGAAATTACAGGCACATGGAACTTTTCAAGTTATGTCTCATCGTGACGAGCGCAATGGCAGTGCCCATAAGATCTTTACGATTTAGAAAATATCGTCGAACCAATTTAGAAGAGATCATTTTCCAAATTGAACCTACCAGGAATAGAATCCGCAACCTCCTCATCCAGTGCCCGCTGTGCTAACCGTTGGGCCACCGAGGTCGTCATACTTTAGTTTGGTGTATTTATACATTTTTACTGAGATAGAGAAACTACATGACAAAGCAGGGTGACAATTGTTCTATTAGTACAATTGATTTGCAGCCGGGATTCTCGGAGTCCAATAAGCCTTGGGCTCTACGCTTAATTGGCTGACCCATATACCATGATTTGCATTACAGCTCCCTGATTCGAATTTCGGTTTTTGTACAGCTGGCTTTACAAGCTTTGTAACTTAATTGTAGAAGCTTTTGATGAAAGTGATTGGAAATTTAATGGTGCAATTCAATTAGATTCAGAGTGAAATACTTTTCAACTTCAAAACGCAGAAATATAAAGTGACCAAATTGGAAATATATATTTTTTGGGAAATGTGAAAATAAAGAGTAGTACGAAATAAAACAAATATGTCGGTTTTTATATCAAATAGAATTCCGTAATATTTAATAAGCTCAGTACAGAGTACCTACTAAAAAAATTTGCATCAAAAGTACGTGGAATTACATATAATTACCAACTTTTATTGTAATCGGTTATCGGAAAGTGCGCAAACCCGGATTCATCCCCTATTAACGTTATGCCACTATACGGAATTTGACACAGGACATAATAAAAATCTGTTCTCACTACTCAAAGTATATTGAAAGAGAAAAACGCCTATAATTGGAGAATAGCAAAATCAACCATTAAAATAATTGAAGCGTATAATAAAATTTAGACGCTATTTGTAATAAAAATGCATCTTCATGCGTGAACAGCAACCCTTAGAGCTGGATGATTTTCTTCAAAATTAAATGGGACCACTGTGGAGGTACCCTCTTTCCAACAGAAAAAGAATCATGAAAATCGGTTCACAAATACCGGAATTATCGCGTAACATACATACAAAAAAAACCAGGTTAAAAACCAGTCAAGTGGCTTATGTCTCGTGACCTTTATAGTACAGATCTGACCTAGTTCTAATCTTTGACTGAATATTAACAACCTCAGTAGCCGAATGGTTATCACGCTGGACTGCCACGCAAGAGGTCTCGGGTTCGATTCCCGAGCCGGGAGGAATATTTGTGTGGCGTACATTTTGGGGATTGTGCAAAAACCTAGTTTAGGCACCAGTCTTCTGCCTCACAATTAAGTGTACGATGTCCCTTAGATTTATTCACCTTATAAATTATTATTATTATTGTTAAGGTAGTAAAGAACAATAAATTATTTGTATTTTATCTCGCACGTTATTTAAAAAAAAAATTATATTAAATTGAATCTTTTTCGTCAGTTTCCCAAAAAATAATAAATACATTTAACCTCAAAATTATATTTACCTTTTATGAAGTTTGGTGAATGTTTTATATAATTTCAATAACAATACAATAACGCGCACACTCAATATAGCCCCGCACTAGGGAAACCCTGAGTCGCAGATACCATGGAGACACACGTAGACAACCACAAATTACACCCAAACTCCAGAGAGAAATAACGTAAGCCTTACAAATATTTCTCCCGGCCTGGGAATCGAACCTGGGACCTCTGCGGGCAGTCCGGCATGGCAACCGAATGCAAAGCTTACGATTAACCCGTATTTTTGTTATTCTATAAATTCTCGAATATTCTATTTTTTTAATGACCCTTTGCGAATATAAACACCAAAATTGACATTCAATACCGGTTATCAAACAGCATATCAGTTCCTAAATGTTTGACACTAGCGTTCAACAATAACCTATTGTTAGTTTGTTCACCAACATTGTCACGCCACCTGGCTTCCCTCGGGTAACTGGCAGATGGTATGTCACCCATTACAGAGCTGTCTTAAGCCTTGTAAAGGACACAGAATCCTGTATTTATGGACTCTTTTTAACCGACTTTGGAAAAGGAGGAAGTTTTTTTTGTGTATAAGTTACGCGATTCTTTCGGATTTGTCAACGGATTTTAATGTTTTTTTTTGTTGGAAAGATGGTATCTCAGTATAGGTCCCATTTAAAAAAATATTCCACCTCTAAGGGTGGCAAACTAGGGGATGAATCAGGTTTCGCGCACTTTCCGGTAACTGATTTCCATATAACTTAGCAAATAGATGCAATTCCACGAACTTTAGAGGTCAGTTTTTTCTATAAAAAAGTTGTAATAATTGAGGGAGAACTAAACAAATTGCAGTTCCAAGGAATGAATAAGTTAAATGATAAGGTTATTTTTAGTTTTTGTAGTATCAAACCACGCCTAATAAGATTACATTGACTGACTTTTGGTTGATGGCGGTATTATAAATCGAACTGTCTTTTCAGTAATGGTGGTATTTTAACTGACGATCTCAAGGTGGTGTAAGTTTGGTGGGCACTAAATGAGGAGGTTTCAAATTCGCGGTAGATCTATTTGTAAACTGGTTTTGGTCATGGTGTTTTGTGTGATGGTTAAATGGTGATCCACATGTCTTATGTGGTTCTCTGTCACATCAATAATATGAATTTGTACCTTTATAAGATGAACGTGTACCTATTAAATGTTATTGTAAATTTTCGGCCTCTTAACGGTTTGCGAGTCCTTGCCAATAGTGCCAAAGAAATAATTAAGAAGACAAAAGTCAAACGCCCACAATAAATCTTTCTATTAACGAGACGTTTATTGATTGTGAATTTATGTCTGAGAATCACGTAATAAGGTTGCTTTTATGTTGGGTTCAATCATAAATTAATCAAGTCTTGTGGTTCTCTGTACAATGCTTGTTGAAAAATTTATTACAATTTTGATATTCACGGGAAAATAATTTTCAGTTTTATAATTATTATAACATCAAAAATCAATGACAAATTGGCCGGTAGTCCAGTGACTTACTTGCCAGGCTCCGGACGAAAAGGTCTCTGAACCGATTCCCGGTAAAAACTGTGTTAGAAATAATAATAATGTGCCTGACAACTCCACCATACCCATTACTTGAGGTCAAATTAGGACATTCCCTGAACTATGAGTTCCAGAGCAACGGAATTCACTCCGGGGCATTACTCTGAACACCCAGATCATTAAAGTCCCAAATTGGTCCTACCGGGAATCGGAACCGGGATCTTCTTATCCAGCGCCCACAGTGAAAATCTTCAGTCTTATACTTCGGCCTACTTAGCAAAAATATTGTACGATCGATACGGTGTCCTTCTTTATAGATATCATCACTTTTAAGACTAATTAGGCTAATCGCGGTAGTTTCAAATTTGCTGCATCTAAATATTGGAATTGCCTTCTCCAATAACGAACTTGAAGTCATCTTGTGCTTTCAAAAGAAATGCAAGCTTTGGTTTCAAAGTAACAATCGGAAAGTAATTGGATGTGGCCTCATCGACCAACGAATTTATACAGTTTTTATTTATTATTATTATTTTAATCATGGTTTTTATTTAATTTTTTTTATTTAAAATACTTCACTATTCTTTATTATTATTTATATGCGTCGAATCGGCTATTGTGTATCTCGCATCAATATGAGTGCATACACCTTGTATGCGGGTCGTTTCCTTTGTTTTGAGTTCTGCGTGATGTTTTTGCAGTAATTGTTCAAATTTCGTTTCAGTTGATTGTATGCGTTATTGTTGACTTTTGTTCTGTTAATGTTGATTTTTTATTTGTTGTGTAGTTCTTTTGGTAACTTAATAACATAATAATTGAATCCTTTCTATTTTGTACTTAAATGATTTTCTGCAAATCCATTCTCTCTTCGTTACAAATTATCTCGATAAGATTAAACCGATTTTTTTTTAGATTTTACATCACTACATCTCGAGAAACTTCAAATCTCAAACGTCACCGGAATCATGCCATGTGAAATCAACTTAGAGGATGAAAAAAAACAAAAGAAAATCAACCATAAAACATAAAGTTTGGCAGTTCTTCAACCCTGACGTTGGCGGACTCGTCGTGCAAAACGACGGAGAAATATCTATTTAGAAAATTATTATAGTCAACTCATTTATCAAGTTCACTAAATCAGTTGAAAGTACATATAACTACGGTAAGATACGTTTATACAATGTGTTTTTTTAATAAAAGAATAAATTGTGCATTTGACCTCATCTCACCTGATGGAAAGCGATGAGGTCGACGATGGAGTCTGCTCGCCTAAATAATGCCTATTTACACTCTCCTTGAAAAGGCTCAACTTATGGCGTTCAGGGAATAAAGTTTAAGTTTAAGCCTAAGTTAAGTGTAAGTAAGTAAGTAAGTGTAAGTTTAAGTGTAAGTTTAAGTCTGTAGGCAGGAAATTTCACACCAAAACCGATTGTAGAAGCGCAACACAACTTAACCGCTCACGCGATACATGCAGCCGTAGACGCATACCACAACTAGAGGCGCCGGTGATGATTTTATACCGATTCATCGGATATCGAAGTTATAACAGGTAAAAGAACTAATATTAATTGCTATTTCGGTAACTACTCTAGCAAACCATAAAGTTTTTAATGCCTGGGTCTGTCATTTACAAAAAATAAACAACTTCAAAAATACGGCACGACAATCGTGTGTGTTATTGTTTGGGCTGGTGATTTCGGTGTTTATTTATTGAAAACATACCGTAAGTAGCATTTTTAAAGTTTACCCTGAATATAAATGTTTATAAACTATACTTTAAGGAGTAATTTCATGGTAAACATTAGAACCACTCAAACGGAATATTATCATATTTATCCAAGTACACTAAAAATTTCATTAGTGCTTTTTAAGTGCAGGATTTGCGGTGTATTACTGCATTTTATTTGAGATGTTTTTGTTGGTAGTACGGAGGGTATTTATTTAGCAACGCAGAATAATAATTTTTATTTATAAAAATTATAATTTATAACTGTATTTAAGCTGAATGCTTTTCTAATTTGCGAAACCAAATAGCCGCCATTATGCGGTAGGAGGAGCGCATCGCGTGAGCGGATAGGAGCGGAACCCCAGTCTACGTCTAGTCACCCGTGTCAAAATGCTTAATTGAAAATTATACCTCTTAGTACTTTTAGCTACATTTATTCGAAATAACCTCTCGCTATTTGAATTTAACAAGAGTACACGTCGCAAAGAAAGATAAATTCTCCTAGAACTGTTCCTGGAAATATTTAAAAAACTCCACACTACAGATCACCACAAATTTATATTATAGTGCCCAATCATATAAAAAAAGCCAAAAACAGTTTATTCGCCTCCAATATGAAGACACTTGTAATAAAAAAAGCACATTATTCTGTCTCGGAGTTCATGCAAGACATCGAGTATATATATATATATATATATTACTCAATGATGCAAAATGACGAGCTACAACAAACGATCTCATTGAATTTATCTGTTTTTGCGACGTGTACTCTTGAAATTGAAATCTCATTGTATTTAATCTACGCGTATAAGTAACCAAGTAGTTTTTAACACACATCTTAATTATTGGAAATAGATTTTACTAGTAAATATATTATTTAAGGCTAACTAGATTTAAGTATATTTTGTTGTGCACTGCCGGGATCCAAGTATATTAAATTTCATATAACAACTATATTTTTGAGTTCTTAGGTTTTCGCGATTGTTACACATAGGAAATGAAACTGTTTTTCCGGATTTAAATCGCGTATATTTGTTTTTTCAAACAAACCGATGTTTCGGGCCCTTTACAGGTCCCATGGTCACGGTTGACCATGTCATTATATGAAATTTAAAAACAAATATACGCGATTTAAATAGTTTCATTTCCAACTATATTTTTGTTTGCAATGAACGTCCTTTCATTTCATTACTTACAATACGTTTAAGTTTAAAAAAGCGTACTCACCGTCTATTTAACAAAAAGCGCTTACAGAATATACACATATATGGTGTATATAAACCCAAACATCAAAGAATCCGTTAAAATCTGGTCTGACGCTTTCCTTTTTACGATTATTGACTCCTTAAATGCTCTATTTTTATCATCTACATCCATTAATTGCCTTTTGGTCTTTTAATTACTATTTGAAACGTACAGTGGACCGCAGCTTAGGTTACACAAATTTTAAATATTCGATGTGCAACATTGAATGAATGAATAAATGAAATTTAATGCAAATTAAACATTACATTGACAACACAGAACAGTAATGTAAGTATCATAGTGTAAGCTAAAGTGCCACAGGCGGCTTTATTGCTAAGTAGCAATTTCTTGCAGGCTACCGTAGGATAGAAATTTTAGAGCTACGGGTGCATGCATCACGAAAGTAACTTTGAGAGGAAAATGCTTTTCCTTTTAAACCTAACTTGACCTAACCCAGCCGAACCTAATCGTGTCTTTGCGATAAACATCCAACGTATCCTGAAAGAACAATGGTTTCGTTAGAGTTCAGTTTTCCGTGTAATGAAAATTCGAATAAACGTTTCGGAAAGAAAATAGAGTTTGTGATAGGTTAACGCCAGACACGGTACTATAAACTGCACGACTATAATGGAATGCTTACATTGCTGCATGGCGGCAGAAATAAGTAAGATGGCAGTACTTCTACTCTACTGCTACGCGTACATCATCATCCAGTGCCCACAGTGCGTAGAGTTACCGAGGTCGTTATGTTTGCAACTTGAGAACACAAATGCCAAGTAAATAGTTCATAAATCATAACTAATATTGTCTAAACGAACCATAACCAAACTTCCCTATTACAGTAACGCATTGTCACTTCGTGAACACGTAAATTATAATCTCGTAAATCAATTAACGAGATTGACGATGACGGTGCTTTCCAACCGATCTGGCAGTTATATTTATGACTATGACCTTGGATTTTGGTCCGGTTGTTGTTGGAGTAATTTATTGTCTTCGGTTTCCGGAAAAGTATCATTTCACTTTGTCCCCTTTTAGCATGACTGGACGTCACTTATAATTCGCACCCTTGATTTACAAAGCTACATCTGCAAAATGACAACTATTCAGGTGAGAGGTTTAAAGATCCTATGAACGAAATTATTCGATATTTTTTGTGCTTAAATAGGAGGGTTATAAAATTTCACACATGCATAATTTCATAATCTTTTTCATAATTTCACATAAGACCACCAGTACCAATTTCTATTAATGGAAATTTTTCGGAAAATTTTTCTGAACATTGGAGAATACAGTTCAAAGGCTCGTATTACGTTCTGCGTCTGAATATATCTTTAAAGTTTCATTTAGCTAACAAAAACAACGCAATACACACGCACACACTTACACACACAATAGTAGTTTAATATAGTCTAACTCTCTTGTCTCTCCATTATCCTCTTCATGTGTTCTGCTGCACGCGGGCTGGGTGCCTGGAGACCTATCATACAGGCTAGATAGACCTAGATAAGGCTCCAGTCTCCCACAAATGGACCTAACTAATCTAAGTATCTTAATGTTAATATGCGTCTTTTTGACATAATATGAACCTTTGTGAGGAGAACTAAATAATTTTGTATTTGTGTTTGTATCATGTAATTTGTATTATTTTTTAAGTCGTGAGACGTCACAAATAAATCTTGCCTTAACGTCGACTAAATTTGAAAACCGCGTAAGTCCGTTTTTGGAGGAAATCCTTCAAGTGAAATATCGGGCAATAAAAGCTTAAAAAATATAATTTGTAGACCCTTTTTAGTTACAAAATAAAGGTATAATCATAGATTGTCGTATAATTATTTGTAGTAATTCTGTTTTTTGTGCCTACTCAAAAGTTCACATCAATGGCGGTTACGAGATTTACGATTATAGCCAACGCTTTTCTTGGTGAAAGTTGCAAATTTTATAAACATGTTATTTATCGAGTTCTTAGGTTTTCGCGATTGTTACACATAGGAAATGAAACTATTTTTCCAGATTTCAATCTTTAAAGGTTAAAGGTTTGAAAAAACAAATATACGTTATTTAAATCCGGAAAAATAGTTTCATTTCCAACATGTTATTTATTAATGATATTTAAGTTCTTTGTGAAGGAGTTGGTCCAGGCACGCACCATATGTACCACCTAGCAGTAATGTTAGTGCGATCAATGAAAACGGTATATGCATAAAATCATTTACCTTATTTGCGTACACTGTATGATCTAGACCATAAGTTCCCAAAGTTTTTGGCTCACCGCACACTTAAGCAAGATAAAAAAATTGCAACGTCCACCATTACAAAAGAAATAATTCAAAACACCATATTTTTATATTAACTTAATACAATCACAAAGAAAAAATTATAAAATATATATATACGTATACGTAGATAATTCAGATTTCTTTTCCAATGCGGTAGCATCCCCTGGACAGCATCAAAGCCCCTCCAATTGCTTCCGAGGGCCAACTTTGAGAAACTAAACCGTCAAAAAAATGCTGCTGCCCAGATGGACTATAGCAGCTTTTAGCTGTTATATTAACTTTCAACTATTTCCTACGTTACAAGTCGCGGGACGAACAAGTCGCGCGCCTATGTAACAGCGATTAGAATTTATAACAGACTTCCAATGGAAATGAAATGTTTAAATGGTGATAAATTTAAAGCTTGTTTAAAAAAATGGTTAATTGACAAAGTTTTTTACAATCTTAACGAATTTTCAAATATTTGACAATTATATAACTAATTTAATTATAATTTTAATTTTCGACATTTAAGCTGTAATAAATTTTAATTGAATTGTAATTTTAAGACATTGTACGCCTGATTTTGGTAAGAATTTTAGATCTAATCACTTGTAAGTAACACTTGTATTTTACCAATTCATACAATAAATGTTTCTGATTTCTGATTTCTGATTTCCTGGTGGTGATAAGTGACACGCCTATCCATAACAGTTGCAGTGCCACTCAGAGCTTTAAATCGCATAGATCTTATGAGCACCACCACTGCGCTCGTCAGACATATGTTGACAAGTCCATGTGCCTGTAATTTCTCAAGCTACTATTACGTAATTCTATGAGCAACCGGAAACATTTGTAAACCGCCTTTGCATTTCGTAAATGTATGTGTAAAATGCAATTTCACACTTTCGAATAAGCAATTGTCTTAAAAACTCTTGTAATTAAAAGGTGTAATGAAGGTGTGGCAAATTCTTCAAGTAATTAGCAAATTCCTATCCCCTTTGCTATGCGGGGACAATGGCCATAAAGAAAAGATAGTGTCAAAATTCTTTGTTACAAATTGCACGTTATGTCATCACCAACCCATGGGTCTCCTCCCAGACGAGGTTTCCGGTCGTAGCCCGCAATGCGGGTTGGAATTGGAATTCCAAATACAAATGTAAATTTGAAGTTAATTTTCGCACATAAAGTCAGAGAAACTCAGAGTGCGAGATCGGATTCGAACCTACGGCCTCTGCTTGACAGACGGTAGGCCAAACCATTAAGCTACCACGGCATTATAACTATACTCTAGCCGAATTCGATGTAGAATGTTTAATAACAACCAATGATGGCATAGGAAAAGAACATTTATTTCTCTGCCACACCCTCTCCCTTAATTGGAATTTAAATAGGTAAGTAGGTAATTGAGTTAAGTAGAAGTAATACTTACAAAATACCTATTGATATTTATGATTTAGGAATAAAAATAAATGTTTGCACCTTATTAATATTTACTGCTAGATGATAGGTAATGGTAGATGAAAAGAAACAAAATTGTAAGATTTTTTGATATTAATTTATCCCACATTATATCATCCAGCATCTATTTCCGATTTTGAACTTGAATTACCACCAGAAGTTTGCAGTATCTCCCTTTAAATCAAAAAGTCGCTAGGAATGACAAAGCTTTACAAATAATTAATTACTTAAGTCATTTTTATGTAATTTTAGATGATTTGAAACATCTGTTGAATAATATTCATTATAAACAAGACTTCAAGATTTAGTATTATCCATAATCTAGTTGAATTTCGGGGGAAAATATTGAAATTTTGGTAACTGTCTGTGATGAAAACCCTAAAAATCATATGCTCTTGTTTGTTGACATTTGTTCTACATAGAATTTAGCTAGAGTATAGTGTTAAATTTTCCAGTTTATATAGCGTAACTCGAGGACGAGTGTCATAACATATTTATGCTGTCAACGCATTGACTTACAATTATATGGACGTCGGGTCCGCGCTAAAAAGTGTCCGCACTTGTAAGGCGCTAAAATCGTATACAGAGCGCCAAACTCCGCTTTAGTCTTCATTTGTTCTACTGATAGCGCGATACTGCGATGACATTACAATTTAAATTTCGAATAGGTTGACTTGGGACATTTTTTTCGTGGTTTTTGTATTAGACCCGTCGTCCATTTATTTGTAAGTCAATGTGTCAACGAGTCAGGCTTGCACACTTGAAAATATTAGAATTACTTATATTGTTTACTACTGAAACAAACAAAGAAGGAACTTTCAAATGACTTACGGTTTGAATTGGTAAATATTCTACAACTTGTTCTCATTCAAACGCCACTTAATTTTAATAACAATTCTTTAATTTCATTTCAATATAGACGATGGCCGTGAATGTTGTTCTATTTTGGAACCAGGTTCGCAGAAACTGAAGAGAAGAGAATATTGGATTCGCATAAACTGGTTTTGGGTGTTCAAATAAAGAGCATGTAAACAAACCCGTGTAAGTACCGTCTTGCGCTTAATATTACTTTTTTTTTATGATACCTAGTGACGGGAAGAGACGAGAAGGCGCGCGCGGTCACTGCATCGCGGTCGTGCATTCAGGGGAATGTTCGAGAATTCGCAAGACTGCGCCTGGAAGCTGTAGTATTTCGCCTGCCTTCGCGCTACTTCCCTATATCCGTATCTAGTTTGTACGTTACACATAAAGTCATTACGCTACGTACAATACCGTTACAAAAATTCGCTTCCACTCTGCCACTGCGCCCTTTCACCTTGTGACAAAAGTTGACAAGTCCCATGTGCCTGTAATTTCACCAACACACTTACCTTAAGGTGGCAGAATTGCCCTGGACGAACATAAGGAGCTCTACTGCTACAGAAAATTACTAATTGGTGCCCGCGACTTGGTCTGCGTAGAATAAGAATTTTGCGTAGCCTGATGTACTTAGCATTAATTAAAAAATTTAATTTAATGTTTTATTGGTTTTTCGCCCATATCCTCCCTTTTAAGATTTACTTTTGTGATAAAAAGTAGGTTATGTCCTACATCCCATCTATCTCTATACCAAAATTAATCAAAATGGATTCAGCGGTTTAGGTGTGAAAACGGAACAAATAGAATTACTTTCGCATTTTGTAATTTTAATTTGGAATTTGTGTTCGGTTTTTGGCCCGCATGAAAACCTCAGGACGTTTGCATGCATTTTTTAATTTCTGTTTAGGACTATGTGTGCATTTATACACATCTCACCTGGTGAAAAGTGACGATGAGGCATACCCGTCTAAATAATATCTATTCACACTCGCCTTGAAAAGGCCAAAGTTATAGTGTTCCGGGAATAAACTTGTACACATTAGGCATAAAAATAAGTTTTTAAATTCCTATTCGGTCAACTTATATGGTACCTATGACGTAATTTTTGGCAGTTAACACAAAAGATAAGGTTTTCCTTAACTAATAACATTAATTTGCACGTACAGTTTGATTACAGGATAAAGTTAGTCTCACTGTTACAGTTATAAACGATTATTTACTACGTATATATTTTGATAACAGCTTTGGCGAAAAGATATAGTCGTTCTTCAAATTTGTAAGTTTTCTCATTTGGTTATTTCCCTAGAAACCTTAGATGCGTATTGAAAAAAAATGGATTCTCCACATTCCATTTGAAATTCTTCTCGATTCCCGGGCCGAGGGAAATGTTTCAATACCTCCAATGAACATTACGCCAACGTTCTTTTTTGGATATTTGCTATTATTATTATTATTGTAAACAGCCATATTTGTTATGCTCCACGAATTTTGTGAAAAAAAATAAAGAAACAAAAACACAAAATTCGAAAAAAAACGAATTTTGTGAAAAAGATGCAAAAAACAAAATTAAAACAGAACAGATCCAAAAATTAAGATGGCGTAGTGTTCATTGGAGATATCTATTTGTATGACCCACATTTATTTCTCTAGTGAGTTTAGGCGTAATTTTTGGTCATTTATGTGTGTGTCCATGCCACTTGCGATACAGTGTCTTCCTAGTGCGGGCCTATGAGTGTGTTAATAAAAGTAGTACAGGTGCTGGAATTTACAGGCACGTGGAACTTATAAAGTTATGTCTTAGAGTGACGGGCGCAGTGGCAATACCTCTCAAATCTTTGCGATTCAAATCTCTGAGTGCACTGTAACTGCTTTGGACAGACGTGTCGCTTACCACCAGGCGCACGAACTATTTTTTTTCGCATTTAACTCGTGTATATTTGTTTTTCCAACAGACCAACCAACGTTTCGGGCCGTTTACAGATCCCATGATCACGGCTGACTCACCCGATTTAGGTCCGAAAATATTTTAAAAAACCGACATCAAAAGTTCGTGAAATTACACTTATTTGCCAAGTTTTATTGCAATCGGTTACCGGGAACCGAATTCGTACCCTTGTTTGCCACCCTTAGAGGTGGAATATTTTCTTCAAATCTAAATGGGACTAATACTGAGGTACCCTCTTTTCAGCAAAAAAAGAATCATCAAAATCGGTTCAGAAAAGGAGTTATCACGTAACATACATAAAAAAACTTTCGAATTGAGAACCTCCTCCTTTTTTAAGTCGTTTAAAAAAAATTGTTTCATTACCATTGACTTACAAATAAATGGACGACGGGTCTAATACAAAAACCACGAAAAAAATGTCCCAAGTCAACCTATTTAAACGTAGTGACATGTAAAGGAATATGAAAAAGCTAAAACGTTGAATTTAAATTGTAATGTCATCGCAGCACTGTCTAATTTTGCTTGCTTCGCTGTCAGTCGAACAAACGAAGACTAAAGCGTGAATATCTCTGTATACGATTTTAACGCCCTATAAGTTCGGACACTTTTTAGCGCGGACCCGACGTCCATATAATTGTAAGTCAATGTTCATTACATATAGATGTAAACAATCCCGGAAACCTAAGCACTCGAAATCTAACTTTAATAATTAATCTAGTTAAGAGCGGTTACACACAGCGACTTATAGCAGCAATGCAAATGCGATGCAAACGCGATGCAGTACCGATGCAGTCGCTAATCGTCTACCTTTACACACTCGCGCGATTTTAAGCAACGCGATTGCATTGCTACACTTAGGATTCATAGGCTATTGATGAAGTCGCCATGTGTAATCACTCAAAAAGTAGAAATTTCTATTTCTTTTCTTCTATGTCATAACCTTGGCATAAAAAAGCTACATTTATGATCATATGTTAAAAGCGCTTTTATTACATGAACGTTATAAAAATAATACGAACCACATGAAACAAATTGTGTATAATTTCATAATATTGTGACCACAGAGTCATCCAATTTTTTTATCACCCTTTTCTTTGGTTCCTGGCCACTTACTTTTGAAATTTTGAATCATTCCTTAATTCTTTTTCTTCACCGGTCTTACTTTGCTTTGTTCCGTCGTTACTTCTATCAAAATTCTCCGAGAGAAAAGACATGTCCTTCAATCATGT
The DNA here is from genome assembly GCF_003589595.1 of Hyposmocoma kahamanoa. NCBI lineage: Eukaryota > Metazoa > Arthropoda > Insecta > Lepidoptera > Cosmopterigidae > Hyposmocoma > Hyposmocoma kahamanoa. The sequence continues at coordinate 1,491,253 of NW_020654748.1, forward strand.
TAACCTAACTGCTTATAAAGCACATACAGCGTGTTTTTAATAAATGGGACAGTGTGGGGAAATTCGAAAACATAAATGATACAAGGAAACTGTCTTAGGAACCATTTAGTCTTTTTATCTGTGGCTGACTATGCCAAAATTGTTTTCACTGCATACTGATAAAATTTTTTTTAGTGCTAATCGACTCAGTTTCACGGTCATTTCATTGTAAAGTACGAAATTTGACCAACTTCTGCTGTCCTGATTTTTTCATTCTATACAATGAAACGATCCCTTCGTGGAAATGAGTAAAAAAAAATTATGATCAATTTTGTTAATTTTTATGGATACGTCACGCTTGACCAAAAACTTCACTACGCCAAAATTGTTTCCACAAAAAAGACTTAATGGTTCCTAAGACAGTTTCCTTTTCTATGGTTTCGATTTCCCCATTTTATCCCATTTAAAAAACACTCTGCATATACGAATACAGGCCCTTTTGGGGTAAGTGTTTACTTTATATTCATCCATAAGCAATGTTATGTAATTTTAATTAGGGAGTATTTTACAGCATTGTACCTGTGTTTTTGTAACAGCCTTTCCTGTCCTTTTTCTTCTTTTTCCCCACTTTGTTATATATACCCTTTACAATAAAATTCATGTTGACTCAGCGTTAGTCTCATTATTACACGTTCAAATGTAACATACCATTTGTTCGCTAATCATTTCTTATATCCAATTTATTTTTATCATTTGTTCAATAAAATGAAATAGAGAACATGTAATCGAATTCCCAAGAACCGTGAACAATGAAAAACAAAGCTGTAACAAGTGACAATTTCATTTGAGTCCAAAAGGGATAGTCGTTGTCATGCCAATCATTCAATTCAGTTTCATCATTTTACTCTCCATACAATGTTCTACTGTTAACGTGTGATAGGAGCAGTTTAGAATATATTTATGTCAACTTTGGACATCGTCAAATTTTACTTTTGACAAAGGCATTATTTATAGTGTTGTAAAAAAGTCGAGTCCGGGAGTCTTCATTTATGAACTCGACTCAATTTTTCACGGCTCGGTGGTCCAAAACACTCACGAGTCCGAGTCTAGTCGTGCACGAGTCATCGGAGCACGGACTCGAGTCCAAAAAGAACTCGGGTCATAAACCTAACTCGAGTTGTGAACGAAACTTGAGTCTTGAGTACGACAAGCAGGGTTCAATTTTACTATTGCCCACGAATTAAATAAAAAACAAAAACCTAATATGGTGACTTTAAAAACAAGTACATAATATAATACTTAATTATACTACAGTAATTGTACTACAGATTAACACACCATAACGGCGCTCAGAAAGTACTTACCAGACTCAAGCTCTACTCGTTACATGAATAGCCTCGAGCACTAATGTCGAACTCGAGTCTGTTCGGTAACTCAATAGTATATAATATATCGAGTAGTGGAGTCTGTCTTTATGAGTTGAGTCTAGTGAATTGGAGCTAAAAGGACTCCCAGACTCGAGTTTTTTACAACACTAATTATTTATGCCAATACTTTCACTAATAAAAATCCAATCAACCAACCCAGGTTTTAACCCATTTCTGCTCAAAATCGTGGGCAAAAACGGCGAATACGGAATTTGGTATAATTCCATGTTTTTTAACTTTCGATGTAAAAAATCTTTTTTAGACGGAAAAAGGCACCTCCACAAAATACCCACCTTGCAATCCTGTGGATTCTTACTACTATACTGTATTCTGTCTCTTTTAGTATTCATTCCTTTGTGAAGAATATTTACATTGTATTATTTTAACACTTAAATGGCATAACGACATCGTTACGTTCAGTTAGTTCACCCACTGTACTCATTGAATAGTACAGTCTACAAACGCCCTTAAATTATTAAGCAAAAAACTTGACACTGGTGAAATCTTATGGTGGCACTTCACATGGTTATTTGTATTTGCTATTGGTTGTTTGATGTACTTGGAAAAGTACGTAAGTAAGTAAATGTTGATAATTAAAAGTGCATTAGCAATGTCACCAATAATCTATAAATAAAATGCTATTACAGTTAAGACATAGAGAAGTTCGTAGATTTTAAATGCAGATTATTTATCTTTTTTTTTATTAGTACTTTCTTTTGTTAGACTTTAAGTTAAAATATGCAGGTAAGGTACAAAAGCTTAAATGCTAGAAACTGGAAATAAATTATATTATTAGTATTGGGCCGCCGCCGCAACGCGTGCATTAATTTAAAAAATATTGTACTACTTAAAGGACTTTTTAAGTTACAATTATTATAACAAAGATTGAAACACTAAGAAAAAATCATTCAAGCCGGCTGGATTCGACCCAGCGCCATCAGACAATCAGTGCCAGATACGTGCTATGGCAAAGAAGTCGTTATATTAAAATTTACTGAATCTCGTTTTTTATTTCATTTTTTTAACAATAATGAATTTTTTGGTCATATCTGATAATTTGAATTTGAAAATGAAATTAACACAAAACAAATCCATTGGTGTTAAAAAAATAATTAAAAAACCTGATTTTTCAGTAATTATTAAAAACGTGCTTGATCCCTAGACATTTTCTATTAATTTTCAAAAGTCTTACAACTTTTCCAACTTTATTTCTTTTATTTGGCCCTAACTTATATAAAATACAACTTTTGACTATATTTTGCTCTACCATCTACTGCCTATCACAAAACCCGTCAAGTTACTAACAATCTAACATTATGTTGGGTTGCGAACTCCCTTTTTTATTAATAATTTTGGCTTAGATACAAGTCCTTTGAGCCATGTCTTCGTTTAATTATGTCTCTGTAAATATGGCCGCCACAAAGAGGATAGGCAATTTGAGGCGGCGTGCTTGGGTTGACTCGAAATTCCTTAGAACGGGCCGATACGGGTATTTTAGTTCGAGAATCGTATAATTTCGCGTTTTAATCTTCGATTAAGGCACAATAGCACTATCCTATTCTACTTTTAACGACACTTTTACCTCCAAAAGGTCCATAGGAAATCGCGAACTCCCTTTTCTTTATCTATCTACTAGAGATGTACATTACGATTCGGATTTTATGAAGATCGATTCAATTGCATACGATTTTTTGAATCGATTCATTTCAATGGGATTTTTAAGTAATTCATTCAAAATTAAGGCGAATGAAATCGTCTAGATGGTATTTATAATTTAAACAAATTGTCGCCGTTTTCAAACTCGTCTCATAAAGCACAAAAATGCATCGTATACATTAACTTACAAATAAATGGACGACGGGTCTAATACAAAAACCACGAAAAAAATGTCCCAAGTCAACCTAGTTAAACGTAGTGACATGTAAAGGAATATGAAAAAGCTAAAACGTTGAATTTAAATTGTAATGTCATCGCAGTACTGTCTAATTTTGCTTGCTTCGCTGTCAGTCGAACAAACGAAGACTAAAGCGTGAATGACGCTCTGTATACGATTTTAACGCCCTATAAGTTCGGACACTTTTTAGCGCGGACCCGACGTCCATATAATTGCAAGTCAATGATCGTATACATAAATTTTGCAGGCTAATTTCACATCACATTTCCTTTTGCCTATTCTTAAAGAAATCTATCCAAATTAACACCCTTGATAAGAAATTTAAAATAAATAGAATGTTTTGCCATCTCCTAAATAATCACTCTTCGAGTTTGAGAAAGTAAGGTATCAAAATGTTTCATCTCATCAATGACTGTGACAAGATTGAAACGGAAAATAAAGAGAAGGACAATACTTTGGACATTAACTAATATGACATTATTATTTAGATGTAAACGATTGACATCTGTGAAAAGTAAAAGAAATATTTACGTATTATTATGACAATTATATGGTGAAAGTACAGGCACATGAGACTTGTCAACTTATATTTCAGGGTGACGGAAGCAGAGGCGGTGCCCTCTGATCTTTATGATTTAAAACTCTGAGTAACACTGCAACTTTTATGGACAGTCGTGTCACTTAGCACCAGGCGCACGACTTGTTCCTCCCGTCACTTGGTATTATAAAAAAAAAACAAATCATGTAATAAAGGTGTTTAATTTATTACAAATTTTGGAAGGATTTTTATAAGACCGAGCATGCGATCCGATCCGTGGATCGATTCAGGGACATAAATTCGATTCAAAGCAAAAAAATCGTGCATCCCTACTGTCTACACCACTTTCATCTTTTCTACATAGTTGTTGACCGTGATCTCAACTACGAACGCCAACAACAAATTGTTATATAACAATTTTCATCTTTTGATGTCCCGCAAGATATATTAGTCGTTATAGTTTTATTGTTTTTAAATAATTTATTAGCTCTCTAAAAATTAATTAGCTTTTTGTATGACAGCTTGAATATAAATTTATGTTCCCTTGACCGCTATAACATGACACTGTTCTCAAAGTTTGCGTGTATTTCATATTTTATTATTTCCTTTCATTAACTGGCTTCTTGTAAGGGTGCGTTTGTATTTCAAAAAGCATTTGAAATTGTTTTATGGCTTCGTAAAATATGAATAATTTTGCTGAAGAAAATTTATCTGTTTCATACGTTTATGAAAGTTATTTTAGTTTTTTAATTAATTGCGTGTTTTTATTGAAGGATTTTTTAAAATAGAATAATTGTTTTTACTATACAACTACATCAATTACCGATAAACAAACGTCTGATCCCAAAGTAACTAAACCACTTGTGTTATGGATATCGGAAACAAGGACGGTGCCACAAACACTCCTATGGGGATCGGGGATCAAACTTGGGACCTCAGAGATGGCAACACTATAAAAACCGGTCGTCAGAATATTGAAATTCTGTTATACAGAAGTCTCATAATATTTAATTCCCGGAACTACGTGTACTTGAGCAAAGAAAATACTTCCCTGGGAACACCCAGAATAAATAGATAAGCACTTTATGAAATAATATTCATATCAAGCCCGCGGTAATTGGTCAAAAACGCTGAAACATTGTTTAGACTTTACAAAATGAATTTTCAGATCCCTTACTTGAGAAATGATTGGTTTTCTACACAAATTTTTATCCCTTATTTCACACCCTTTAAGATTATTTTGTGACAAAGAGTAGCCAATGTCCTTCTCCTAGGTTCCATCTATCTCTGTACCAAAATTCAACAAATTTGGCGTGATTTCGTAACAGATAGACAGTTTCTTTCACATTTATAATATTAGTTTGAGTGATCAATGTCACAATATTACATGATCGATTATGTTTTCAAATTCAATCGATAAAACCAAAATGTGCTCTATTAAGGGATTTGAAAATCTTTCAGTCGAGAATAATTTTTAATTCGGTGATTTCGTGGCGGTGATTAGAAATTTTTGATTTCGTAATCCAGAAAATGCGCACTTGAATTTCTTACCATTTAATTTTGAATTTCCGATTATTATTGTTACATTATTGTAATAATCATACATATAATATCCTGTCGCTAATATAACCAACTTTAGTTCTTAAAAGAAAATCATCAGTCAAAATATCTGCAACGAAAAATTATTAAACTATAATTTTTTCGAAAGGAATTGCAGTAAATTTTCCAAATAATGGAGTTTCAATCGGGTTAAATAATAAACTTAGTAACTAAATTAAATAATTTTTTAGAGTTAATTTTTTCAGTAACCCCATGAAATGTTTCGAAGTAACCATTGAAGGCCATGTTATCATTATCGCGGAGCCCGCACAATTTGCTAAACACAGGTGTTCGCGAAGCTTTATTTACCTTTCTATCACGTGGTTTGTACAGGACGTAGCACTATTTAAGGGCTTGCATTCACTGAACTCACGAGTCTGTAACAGTAACACAGTGTCCGGAATAAGTTTTGGTTGAAGAAAATCGGGCCGGCTTTTTCGAGAAGCGGCGGAGAGTGCGCGTGCGTCCCTTCCGATGGGTAGTCCACGACTGAACGTGATTACGCGAGCGCGAGTGTACCGTATTTTTTTTTTCCTTTTCTATGTCATACATGTAGATTTTTCTTTCACGCGTTTATTTACTTTCAGTTTCATTACGTTCTGGTGTTACGTCACTGTACTTCTTTGTTTGTTACGTGCATAATATCGGTAAATATTGTTCACTAAGTTCGTCACATCGCATTCCTCCGAAATCAGAGATGGGCAGCGGTTTAAAATCCAATAATCCCGGGTTTTAATCGGGTTTTTACCTAAAGCGCCAACTTTTCACTCATTTCTGCTCAAAATCGTGGGCAAAACTGAGAAAAACGGAATTCGGTATAATTCTTTTTTTATAATATCAAGTGACGGGAAGAACAAGTCGTGCGCCTGGTGGTAATAGTAATAATAATAATAATAACGCAACACACTCATAGTCCCGCACTAGGGAAAACCTGTATAGCGGGTGCCATGGACCACACATAGACAACCACAAATTACACTCAAACTCTCGAGAGAAATAAATGTCGGCTATACACATATTTCTCCCGGCCTGGGAATCGAACCCAGGATCTCTGCGTGGCAGTCCGGCTACTGAGGCAGTTCAAGGTGAGCGACATGCATGTCCATAACAGTTGCAGAGCCAATAAGGCTTTAAATCGCAAAGATCTTAGTGGCACTGCCACTATCCCCGTCACCCTGAGACATAAGTGGACAAGTTCCATATGCTTAAAATTTCACCAGCACCCTGCAAAACCGGAACGCAGTAATGCTCACATTACTGTTTGACGGCAGAAATAGGTTACGGTGGCAGTACTTCCCTGGACGAACTCTTTCACAAGGAGCTCTACTGCTACTCCATACTATTACATTTTCGGTGTTAAAAATCCTTTATAGACTAAAAAGTGCAAGTTGCAATCCTGAAGTTCTCATAAAGATGCACATTAGGATACTATTATTATGAAGATAAACTCGAATTTCTTTTTTCCGATATAACGTTTGTTCGAATTCTCATTACCCCGAAAACCGAATTATAACAAAACCGTTGTTCTTTCAGGATATGTTGGATGTTTATCGCAAAGACATAATTAGGTTCGGTTAGGTTAAGTTAGGTTTAAAAGAAAAAATCTTTTACCTCTCAAAATTACTTTCGAGGTCATGAAAATTCGAACAAACTTTATTTCTGGAAAATATCGTTTCGGACTTCTGATAGGTAACCGATTTAACCATTTTTTGTATCCATTTGTTTTCAATGCGATTTTCAAGCGAATCGATTCAATAAAAAGTCAAATAGAACAGTCCAAATAAGAAAACAATAAATATTTTGTAATAATATAATTAAAGAAGGATGGCGAAAGCTGCCCCAATAACGACGAAGAGCCGTTCATGGACTTTGCTAGTATAATTTTGCGTTTTAGTTTTATATATTTTTGTATATTTTTAGAAGTCGGGAATAAAAAAAAATATAAAACTTTGTATTTTTAGAATAGATGCAAGAACACAACGCAATTTATTCAGTTCGACCATAGATTACGTAACGTTCTTGTACGTACGTTCCATTTTAAGCATGATTGAATGTTTACCTACCTGAATTTCTTGGTTATTTTGTAGTACACACATAAAACATTAAAGCTATAAAATAAAAAATAGAACACAATAGAAAAAATAGAAAACAATAAAGTAAAAAATAGAACACAATGTGACAAAAATGTTTCGACGATATTTAAATGAGAGATAATGGAAGTTGCAAAGGAACGTTTTGACAAGACACCTTTTGCCAATGTCAATATTGAGAACAGTGTGAGCATTCGTGGCAGATTTCTGCTATTTGGGCAGATTTAATTTTTATTCATTTTTATTGCTGCAGAACATAAGTTATATTAAATGTGGTTGAGTTTGGAGGATTTGAGAGTATTCGGGAAGTTATTTACTATTTTTGGAAACAAACTGAAAAATTGTTGTTTTCTGTTACTACGAACAAACAACAAAAAGCGAAATACAGGACTGTTATAAACATAACCTATATCAACTTTATAACCCCAGCTTCTACAGTCTGAACCCAATTAGCTTTTTTCATGCTTTGATAATGAATCACAAGTATTGATAGGTATCCTTAATGCACGTCGTCAAAAACACTGAGTCACAAAATACACGGGATGTCGTCATCCTTCTTTGATCAAAACTTGATTCACAGCAAATGTTTGTTTGTAAATAGTTTTTGCCCTCGATTTCGGGCGTTAATGGGTTTTAACCCGATTTAAATCCGCCTTTAACAAAGCGCAGGGTTCATCGCATCTGTGTCCGCGATCGACGTGTTTTGATGAATAATTTATAATATTTTCAATCAATATTAAAGGGTATTTATGAGATCGCTCTCCTTGGCTGTATTTAAACTTTGATATTTTATTATCATGTGCAAAATATTAAACTGGAACTGCGTAAAGTCTTAGGCAAATTGGGTTTTAACCATGTTGCGCAATTATTAACTATTTTATCAATTAATTCGACGAACTTTGTAACTGTCAAAAGTATCCTGTTGGACTTTCCGATTTAATGTTCAAATAGGGAACTAACAAGGGTTTTGTAAGTGCGATAAAATATGTTAGTTCTTTATTAGGCTTGGGGATGGTTGTTTTTCGTTGTATTTTACAACTATACACGATAATGTAAACACATAATTAATGTATGCAAAGTAAAATGTAGGTACACCGCTTACGTCTTTGTGTTCTACTTAACATATTTTATTTTATAAATGTTTTGTAATATATTAATTATTCATATGTTTTCGACTTTTCGTATTTGTTACACATTGGAACTATTTTTTTCCGGAATTTAAATGTTTTTTCAAACAAACCAACGTTTTGGACCCTTTACCTACAGGATCCATCGTCACGTCTGACTGAGAATAAGTCATCAATCAGTTATGTCTAACATTAATGCAAACCCGCCTATTTTTCACTATAGATACAAAAGTTATTAATTAAATACCTTTTTTAAATTTTCCAAAGAACATTCCAATTTACGATACATAGTACAAATTATTTTAAACAAATATACGCGATTTAGACACGAAAAAATAGTTCAATTTCGAATTAATTAGAAATGTTCATTTCCCTATTTGATCCCGCCGGGAATCGAATCCGGGATCTCCTCATCTACCGCACGCAGTATAAAATCGTTGGGCCACGGAGGTCGTTAAAATTTGTATTAACAAAACACCATTGGTGTAACAACAACAGTAAGACATCTTCTTATGCTGAAAACTCGATACTACTTCTTCCCCTAATGATACGGTTCTCTTGGGTCGCAATAAATTGTAGAATTCATTTTTTTTACGAACCAAATTAAATATATATTAAGTATATTTGAAATATGTATATTGTATACTATACGTGTTATATTTCATTCAGTTGATATGAAAAAAAAATCATTGGTACATGTAAAGCCACTATTGAATGCAGCAGTTTTCTTGTAAAATTTCGAGGTAAGTTTGTGTTTTTTTTCTATCGTGGAAATTTTTAGGAACCGTGTTTTCACATCATATGCTAGTCAGTGTATATCCCCAATTTTACTATATATTAAAGTGATTTGTGTCAATACTCTCATTTATGCGGTATCAACCAAAGCAATTCAACAATTAGTAGCAGTAAAGATTCTTGTGAAAGAGTTCATCCAGGGAAGTAACTATTTCTGCCGCCAAGCAGTAATGTAAGCATTACTGCGTTCCGGTTTTGAAGGGTAAGGGTGCTGGTGAAATTACGTTACGGGTGATGGGCGCAGAGGCAGTGCACTCAGATCTTTGCGATTTAAGGTTCTGCGTGGCACTGCGACTGTTATGGACAGGTGTCTCGTTTACCATCAGGCGCACGACTTGATCGTCCCATCACTTCGTGTCATAAAGAAACCAATTTGAAGCTGTATAGACTCTTAAGTAGAAGTTATAAAATATGTCGCATAATACACAATTTGTTTCATCTAATTCACATTATTTTTATGACATTCACCTGTTAAAAGCACTTCAGTGCTTCTACTACGAGTTTACCGTAACAGTTGTCGCTAGTGACCCCGTAAATTACTTCACAGTTTTGTGTAGTAAACTATAGCGCCCCTAGCGGTCACAAGAAGAAACAACATTTTGTATACAAACATTTTACACGGTCGTTGTCATTGTAATCTCATGGTAGAGTCACTGACGTACGATTCAAAGGCAAATAATATTCCGTAGGTATTGGATAAGTCATTTTTAAGCTACTCGTGCTGACTGAAGAACGAGCAAGAAACTCTAGGAATTGTGCTCTTTTCAAACTTAAATGCTATGGAATACACTTTAAATCAAATTTGTGTGGAATCTAGACTCATGGCGGCTTTTCTATACATTTTTTTTTAATACCCAGTGAAGGGACGAACAAGTCTTGTACCTCGGAATAAGCGACACGCCAATCCATAATCAGTTCCAGTGCCACTTAGAGCTTTTAGTTGCAAAGATCTTACGGGCATAGTCACTGTGCCCGTCACCCGGAGACTTAAATTGTCAAGTCCTATATGCCTGTAATTTCACCAGCACCCTTACCCTTCCAAACTGGAACGCAGTAATGCTGACCATAATCTTATTCAAAATAAACATTTTATGGAGAATAAAATAATCGTTAGTTAAGCGAAATCGAGGTATCGTGAGTTTGGACTTAGTTCTAAGGTTAATATTATGGGTATCTTCTTTCTTAATTAAATTTTGTATATTTTTACAAAATATTTGGGTAAATATTTACCGTGATGCCACAGTCATGATACCAGTCTCCTTGAACTTTACTCTGAGAGAAAAAAAATATTATGCGCCCGGCACATACAGACGGAATAGGCATCTTCTGGGCGAGGTCGTTCTATCTTTGCTCCAGAGCTATAACTACTCCTAGAACAGCCTCAGTGGCCGAACGGTTACAATGCTGTACTGCCACGCAGAGTTCGATTCCCGGGCTGAGAGAAATATTTGTGTGGCCTACATTTATTTCTCTCGTGAGTTTGGGTGTAATTTGTGGTTATCTATGTGTGTGTCCATGGCACCCGCGATACAAGGTTTCTCTAGTGCAGGGCTACGAGTGTGTACGCGTTAAAAAAAAGAGCAAGTCCATTTCATTTAAAAAAAAAACCGAAAACCTAAACGGTACACAGTTATACTTATAACTTGTCTATTTATTGTAAATAGACAACATCACGTACGTTGCTCTGATCTCAATGTAAGTAGACCCGGCCGGGAATCGAACTCGGGACCTCAAAGATGGCGACATCATGGAATCCGGAGTGCAAGCCACTCGACCACGGAGGTCGTCATATATAGTTATACATTACATATTATTTATTACTTGTAGCTTTTTTACCGAGGATACGACGATATCGATATTAAATTAAAATGTAGGTATTCAAATTGTGGCTTGGCGGATCCCCCCTATGGCGCTCGTACCATAGAGGCGATGCGCCCTGTCCTCGTAGAGTGGGTAAACCGGTCCCACGGGCCACTGTCGTACCACCTTGTGCAGGTGCTGACCGGGCACGGCTGCTTCGGTCACTACCTGCACAAGGTGGCGAGGAGGGAACCGTCCCCGTCGTGTCACGAGTGCGGCGCTGCGGATGACACCGCGCAGCACACCCTAGAGGTGTGTAGCCGGTGGGATGAGCAGCGCCGCACTCTGACGGGGACTGTAGGGCAGGACCTCTCGCTGCCGAGCGTGGTTTCCGCCAGCTCGATAGCGAGGAGTCCTGGGAGGCGGTGGCTTCCTTTTGCGCAGAGGTTATGTCGCAAAAAGAGGCCGCAGACGTACGGGGAGAAGGCGAAGGCAGTTCGCTGCTCGCCTGATCCCCTAGTGAGACCAGCGGGCTCTGGACAGGGACTCCGGAGCCTGCATTGCACGGCCTCACTCGTCTGGGGGGCGGGTCGGAGGACAACCGACTCGCCCCTCCGCTGGCGCGGGAGCCCTGGCGTAAGCTAGGGCGGCCGGGTCTACTTACACTTCACTGATCAAAAAAAAACAAAAAAGGTATTCAAATTGCGATATTCGTAGATAGATCTGCGTCCAACAATAATTTTCGCTAAGTTCACCAACAAACGCGTCTTGAAAAAAAAAACTTAATCGTGTTACGGGTTGTGATTAGACGAATCTAATTATGCAAGACATTTGGAATTTGACCGAGTTATCAGATAAACGTAATCGGCGAGCTCTTAACAACGAAGTTATTTCACACATACAAAATAAATATGAATAGAATGAACAAACAATATTCACTTTAGTCTATATTTTTTCCAATTTGATAATGAAGGATTGACGGTTCAAAATTAGCAAACTAGCATCGGATTTTGTATGATTTATTTGTATTGACCACCATGAACAACTAAAATAAAAAAAAAATGTATAAAATAAAAACAATACTTGAACAAGATAAGAGATAAGCTCGCCTTTGTACACTAATATTTTAAAATGTTTCTTAAAATTTGTAATTTAATGTGTGGTACCCATTGACTTACCAATAAATGGACGACGGGTCTAATACAAAAACCACGAAAAAAATGTCCCAAGTCAACTTATTTAAACGTAGTGACATTTAAAGGAATATGAAAAATTAAAGAATTAAATTGTAATGTCATCGCAGTACTGTCTAATTTTGCTTGCTTCGCTGTCAGTCGAACAAATGAAGACTAAAGCGTGAATGACGCTCTGTATACGATTTTAACGCCCTATAAGTTCGGACACTTTTTAGCGCGGACCCGACGTCCATATAATTGTAAGTCAATGGTGGTACCATAAAGTGCTTACATCCACACGACATATAACGGTGAGAGATGCAGTTATTTTTTTAAAAACAAAATTAAAACCTTTTTCATTTCATAAATAATGATCATCATCATTTGTCCGTCCGTCCGTATCCTTTCAGGCGACGGTTTAGGCCATAGTAAACTTGCTTTAGTTTTTTTATTATTTTATTATTTAGCGACGGGACGGAGTGCCTGTCCATGCACTGGCACAGCAACTGTGCTGTGCCACTCAGAGCTTTAAGTAACAAAGACCCAAGGGGCACTGCCACTGCTCCCGACACCCTGAAACATAAGTTGACAAGGCCCATGTGCCTATAATTTCACCAGCACCCCTCACCCTACAAAACCGGAACACAGTAATGCTAACATTACTGCTTGGCGGCAGAAATAGATAAGAAATAGGTGTAGGTAAGCTTTACGTGTTTGAACAATCACGTCGCTAAATTCGCACTTAACCGATGTTTTTTTTATAATATCAAGTCGTGCGCCTGGTGGTTAGCTACACGTCTGGTGGTAGTTTTAAATAGCAAAGATCTGAGTGGCACTGCCACAGCGCCTGTCACTTTGAGATAAAAGTTGACAAGTCCCATGTTACCCTTCAAAACCAGAACGCAGCGATGCTCACATTATTGCTTGGCGACAGAAATAGGTAAGGTGGCAGTACTTCCCTGGATTATATGTATATATTATTGATATATACATATAATCAACTGACGAACATTGATTATTGTCAAGAATCAAAATAACCGTCTGCATAAGCGGATTTACGAGAGCGACGTTTCTTTATATGAGACTGAGTATGTGTATTAGTATAGCATTAAACGCTCCGTCAATGATCAAATAATTTGTCAAATTTATCCTTCAAACTTCACGTTATCTTCAAACAACGTCGCAAACGATGAAATAAACAATCAAACAAGTTTGACAAACTTCCTGTAGTTCCCACTCGGTCACCTCTTTCTATAGTCGTAGGTACCGTACTATACAATGAGTAATATCTCTTCGTATTTTGTGCAGTGAGCAAGAATAATAAGCGTTTCTGGCATTAACTCTAGCACTATGTAGAAAAACAGAAATGTACGTTGGTATAGGATAGAGAATGCTTGAAATTAAGAGAAAACATTTCCACGAAAATTTGTTAAAACAAACATTATGCAGAGAACTGAACAGAGAAAGAAATCAAGCAAGGTGAACACATAAGCGGCAACTGAAGTTCGGTTTGACAAACGTACCTTCAAACATGTTTCAATCTAGATTTCCATCAAACACTTACATTATTTGACAAACGTGAAAAGGTTGTAAATCGCCAATATGGAACAATGAAATAGACTACTCGGTCCACATGAATTTATTGTATAAGGCGAAAAGAGAGTATGTAACAAAAAAAAAAATGGTAAAAAACAGATACAATATCTAAAACACTCCCTACTTAAACGCTACAAAAGGTGTGAGATAGTAAAATTTACCCCGAAAGGGCCGTACTTTTAACAAATATTACTGGATTTTAATGGTATTAAATAGGCACATGATTTAAAATGGAAACTGATAAAAACAGATCAAAATTTGTTATAAAGATGAGCAGGAGTGCTCGTTTCAGACATTAGGTAGAGAGTAACGGCGGAACGAAACAAAGTCAGAATGACGAGCAAAGGAATTAAAGAAAGATTCAAAATTTGAAAATAAGTGGCCAGGACCCAGAGAAAAGGTGATAAAAAGATGGAATGCCGATGGAGGAGGTCGTATATTCACAAACGTATTAAACACGACAGCCGACGATCAAAGAGTTTTACAAACACGTAAAATTTGACAAGTTGTTTAATCGTTTACGGGCGCTTTATATTATCTATACTTCAATTCTTAGGTTTTTGCAATTGTTACACATTGGTAATTAAAATATTTTTTCAGTCATCGGCTCTTAAAGGGAGGGCTTTTCTATTTTTCTGTATTAAGCATTTTTTCCTTTATTTAATGTCAGGTACATTCCGCCTTTTCTCTGACGGGCCGAAGCCCTAATGAGGTCATACGTCAGAGAATTAAAGTGACCGACAGCTCGCAAAGTCAGGAAGCTTAAGTGGCAGCGCGTCGGGTATGTCTGCAGGAGGGTTCATCGCCGATGGAGCAGACTTACTCTGCGGGACGCCCTTCGGCTAGATGGACGGACGACCTGGGCAAGGTGGCCGGCAGTAGCTGGATGTGAGCGGCACAAGACCGGGAAAGTTGGCGTGCTCTAGGGGAGACTTATGTCCAGCAGTGGATTCGTGTAAGCTGACGATGACGTTCCGGCGCTAGTCTTCCACGCAGAGGATCCGAGTTCTCCGGGTTCGGGAATATTTGTATGGCCTAAGTACATTTATTTCTCTCGTAATTTTTTATAGTTTTTAATTATTTGCTTTAATAACTGCCTCTGTGGCCGAACGGTTATTACCGGCCGGACTGCCACGCAGAGGTCCCAGGTTGATTCCCGGGCCGAAAGAAATATTTGTATGGCCTACATTTATTTCTCTCGTCAGTTTGGGTGTAATTTGTGGTTGTCTATGTGTGTGTCCATGGCACCAGCGACACAGGTTTTCCCTAGTGCGGGGCTATGTTGAGTGTGTGCGTTATTGTGTGTTATTTATGGGATTAATGGGATTTATCGGAATAAACGTCTTCATAATTTTATTATTTATTAGTTTATTAACTGATGAGACCGTGAATCAGTCTCTACATGTTTATATTAGCGTAACGCCAACTGTAAGTAACACAACTTTATCAAGCAGATGTAAATTAAAATTGCATTTGTTTTACCTATGACGTAATCTTGTATTGGTGTGTAATGGCATCATTATGACATCACGTTATTTTAATACATTGTGATAACAATGGGTATTATTTTCAAGAGCGGTGGTAGCCCAGTTCGACAATTGTCAGGTCGAAGTTCTTTTTTAAATTTCGTGTAGTTGTAAATGTTTAGTAGTAACATTTCCCGTTAATAGGGCCCATTGAAAACCAGCGTCACAACCTAGCCTTGGTTGTGACTTTAGCTGAATGGGATCCTTTTGTACACGCCACAGCCGCACACATGTCAGTATAGTATTATGCAACTTGTTGTTGAAATGTTTTTACGCTGTTCTTTGTGTTATTTCTGTCTTAGTTATAAGTATTAGTCTTTGTTTTTGTGTTTTTTTTTATAATGTGGCGTTACAATAAATGGTTTCTATTTCTATTTAATAATGCAGGAAAAATACTGGTGACGAAGCCTACACGTGGCAAAAGGTTCACAACTCTTGGAAAAAATGTGAAGTTCCCCCGCCCATACTAAACCAGAGTGACGGACTATGAGCCTGAACCATGGGGTATCAATTTCATGCCAATGAATTTTAGTACATATTTCAAAGTATAGACGGCGATACTTTGATAAACTAAAAAAGTGTTAAATCTCGTAAATTTGACATTACGTCATACTAAATTAGAAGTATAAAATTTATAAAACCATTTACAATTTCAAAATTAATTTACAATTATGTAAATTGGTGAAAACTGTCGCTGCAAAGATAACAAACCTCAGTTCCTCAATATTTTTGACTTGTTAATTTGCAATAAGTTGTATAGGCGTCATTTCTTTGAATTTATTTACCCTTTGCCCATCACTTCTTCGGCTTCCTCGGGCCCTTCTTATATAACGGATGTAATGGTGATTTGCATGTTTATCCTCTAAACAAGTTTGAATGTAAGAACGTGGTCACTAAAAGGCTATTGACTTTGTCATATGAGGAAAGAATCGACATCTGTAACTGTGTTCGTGGTGGACATTTAGCAGACAACATTCATAATTGCCAAACCTCATTGTTTTTAATTCAATAAAAATTTGAATCATTGTCATATAAATTTATTGTGAATTACAAAACAAAGTTCTTGTTGAAAAACCCTTTATAATATTTAGTATAAAGTTTTTGTTTCACTATGGTTTTAAACCTCGTAAATGGTAAATTTTGAATATCAACCGGAATCTTATTATAGAAGCTCATTGCCCTTTAAATTATTTTTTGTGAAGACGACTGTCTAGAATAGCTAATTTATTTTTATTTCTCGTGTTAATGTTATGTCTGTCACTATTAATTA
>NW_020654748.1:1513068-1534663 GCF_003589595.1 Hyposmocoma kahamanoa
AAAATATTTCTTCCGGTCCCGGGAATCGAACCCGTGACCTCTGCGTGGCAGACCAGGATGGTACCCGTTCGGCCATGGAGGCAGTACAATTTTACAAATGTGTTCCGCCATACCATGCTGGTACTAAATAATATTACATAATAAAAGTGTTACACCTCAATAAGTTACTGGAAGTGACTGTCATGATCGAAACGGGCAGCGTGCGTAAATAGTTCTCTATGAAATTACAAAGTTAAAGAGTCTCATTGCCTACCTACAGATCGCGTAATACTTTCTTCAATTTCTTGCCATTACAACAGCAATGTAAGATTTATTCCAATGTTTAAATTCAAATAACGTTCACAATGTTTTTTTTTTAATAAATAAGCTGGACTTGTTACATAATAATATGTATTATCACACAGCGCATACACGAGCGCACTATGCAGACATAAGAAAGGCACAAAATAAAATAATCAAATATGCTCAAAAACTACAAGCTTCGCTAATTAATGAACACTGTTACGTTAGTGAAATGGAGCCTTTATCCGGGTTCGCTGCGTAATTTATACTGAAAAAGAATGTGATTGTGACGCTTTTTGTAGTTATTTACGAATTCATCTTTTAATATTTTAAAGAAAATAGCTATATTTGCTATTTAAAAAACGTTCCTGGTACCTTACTACTACCAACACTAATGAAAACACTTTCCTACAGCCATCTACCTGCAGCGTAAAGAAGCATGTAATAGTGTTACTATTCCACGGGAGATGGCGTTGTTTACATTAGTTTAGCTACTCGATGATAGATGACGTTGAGACTCAAAACAAAATTTAAATATCCGAGAAAAGGGTTTTCTGTTACCTTAATGTTATAAAAATAGCTCTTATAAGTTTCGTATGAAAAAATTTGCAATAAAGTAAGTATAAAAAAAAATTATAGAAATTGACAATGAATTTTTTATTCATGTTTATATAGCGTACCATTTTCAGTAAGACTATGTAACTCAGTAACTCCACAGAATAAAGTTCTATTTTGTTTAAAATTAGCTCGTGGAAAAACCGTTGGAACTTTTTGGCCAACCCATTAATCTTAAACTCATAAAAAAATTGTTAAAAGACAATCTTTGAATATTTTCTGTTTCACATCCATCCAACAACGTCTAGTGAGTTACAACGTTTATCTCAAAAACGGTATCTCATATCAAAAATTACGTATGATTTGAAAACGGTTATATTCAACGTAAATGGTGCGTGTTGCAAATTGCACTGTTGTTAGTGTAATGTTGGCCTCGGTGGGCAGCGATGCATCGCCCATATGCGGAACAGCTTGACCCAACGGTGATCGTTTGTTATTGTTGCTGCTGCAGCTGGTACATATCAGACACACATTGCTAGTATCTATTAGATAGTCTGTACCAATACTTAGACTCTACATATTATGTGTTTACCCTATACCAGTTACAAGATGGCACAATCAAAAGCTGCCTACAGATTTTCACGGTGTTTGTGACGGTCGACACGTGTAATCAGACAAAATTTAGTAAATGTGTAAGGCCGGCCATACAGCTTGAAGCAGCTAGTATCGACCTCAAGCTGCGACCACATACCAAAGTACAGTCTTCTATGTACACACATACACCTAACCGCTCAAGCAGTTGCGACTGCTTTGGGCGGTTTACAGCGCAGTGAAATTTCATCGTGCAATCAAACAGTCGCCATACACATTCAATGAAGTTTCACAAGCCCCAGGTCCTTGCAAAAGAAGTCTGTTATCTACCCAGATGCTGGGAGAGGATATTGCAATTAAAAAACATTCTAATTTCAACAGGGAAGATGGTTCCTCCGTACCACCAGTTTGGGATCCAGTATTTCCGCTAATGAAAAATGTAAAACAGACATAAGACTGTAGTACTAATTAATATGTTTTCATTTAGTCTAATTTCTATTATAAATTAATAAAAAAATTAACTTAATAAAAATTCATTCGATAAAATAATTTGTAAAACTTAATGTAGCGTAAATTAAAATGTTTCTTTGTAAAATTAAACAAAAAAAAGTAACTATAGTGAAAAAATAGGGTGGGTTGAATTAATATTAGACATAACTTATTGATGACTATACCACCTCAGTCAATCGTTACCATGGGACCTGTAAAGGGCCCGAAACGTTGGTTTGATTGAAAAACAAATATACGCGATTTAAATCCGTAAAAATAGTTTCGTTTACTTTGAAGTCGATACGTCATAGAAGGCTTATTAATATGTGTATAGATAAAACAGCATTATTAGGCATTAAAACACTCGTATGCCACACACTCGTATTTTTAAGCCTTTTACTTTGCCTACTACTTTTGGAAATTTAAAATGATCATATAAATATGTGTCCTATAAAACGGACATTATGACGTATATTACATTGAAAGTTTTTATATAATGCAAGAATATGTGAAATATCTTTATACCATAAATTAATTACCTACACCAGTTGAGCATTATTTCGACCAAAAATGTATCATTTGTTTTTATATCGAACGTGCCGCATTCTACTCAAACACTATAAAGCTATATTATGATGATTTTAGTCAGGCTTTCTAGTTCAAAGCGAGTTGTATGACGGTGGAATTCCGCCGTGCCACCCACCAGGTTCAAAGAACGACCTTATGTCCCCTCGCCTCCCTAGTCACTATCACCCCTGCAACCATATTTGCATACATATCTCATAGTACACAACTTGCTTGTGAAAGTCAGGTACCTCTATTAATGTTGTAGTTTTTAACCGACTTCAAAACAGGAGGAGGATCTTAATTTGATTGTATTTTTTTTGGATGTATGTTACTCGATAACTCCGGAATTTGAAAAAAAAAATTCGTCTCCAAGCGTGGCAAACTAGTCATGAAACTGGTTTCGTGCACTTTCCGGTAACCGATTGCAACACAACTTGGCAAATAGATATTTTTTTAATATTCTGTGCTGAGATTATGATTGTCCATACTATTATGGCTATAGCAGAATATCAACGACGTCTATGTATTCCACAATCCACTGTAGCATAGTCATATGGTGGTTTTATTGGTAATTTGTTTTTCTATTTTTATTGCAGTCAAGTCAGTAGAATTGAGAACCTCTGCCTTTTTTGAAGTCGGTTAAAAATACAATTTATAATGTAAAATATTTAAGAACTACGGCTACTTTCTGAGACTCATTGACGTTATTATGACAGACATTTTCAAAAGGAATTTTAGTCCGTTTCATTTTCTATTAGATCATATAGACGAAGTTGAACCTGTTAAAAAAAGCTGTAAAGCTCTATAAGAAAAACTTCGTCTAGTGTAGTACTGCCTACTTATCTAAGTATTGAAGGGTAAAGGTGTTGGTGAAATTACAGGCATATGAGAGTAATTGTGTGTAAAAATAATAACCTCTCAGGTCATTGCGATTATAACTCTAAGTGACACTGCAACTGTTATGGGTAGACGTATAGCTTAGCAAGAGGCGCACGACTTATTCGCTCCATCAGTTCAGTAAATACCAACGTGACACACAGGAAAAAATATGTATCAAATATATAATTATTAATATAATATAAAAAAAAGAAGAAGAAGAGGAAGCCCACCAGCCGTAACCTATGCGGCACTGCACCGACAGGGTCCAACTTTTTGCTGCGTCCGGCAATCCCGACAACGCTGCTGTACCTGTCACGCCTGCATTACTCCACGAAGTCTGAGGAGATAGTGGAGTACATCAGGTTGAAATCCAAATACACCCTGAGGGTCGAGCGGTTGGAGTCCCGCCACTACGTGAACTTTAATTCGTTTGTGGTGAGAGTGCCGACCGAACATCTGTCGACCTTCATGAAGGAGGAGTTCTGGCCGAAGGGTGTCCTATACCGGCGATTCCGTGGCCGGTTGCCTGACACCAGATGGCGCCACACGTCGCCGACAACCTAAATACGTGTTAAATTAGTAATAGTGTTATTTTATATTGTTATGTATGTTAGTCTGTAAGGTATGTATCTACGGGTCTCAGTAACCTGAATATAAATAAAGAAATAAATAAATAAAAAAATAAAATAAATAACAAACAATTAACAAACAAATGCGCGCACGTATACACACACAGACACTGCTGCAGTCTGCAGTCTGCGAGCATGTCATGGATTACATTCAATCAAATTTGACAAACCCCAGGTCCTTACAAAAGAAATCCGTTATCTACCCAGGATGCAGCGAGAGGCCATTGAAATTAAAAAACATCCTAATTTCTACAGGGAAGATGGCTTGTCCGTACCACCAGTTTGGGATCCAGTATTTACTCTGAAGAAAAATCCCAAACAGACAGTAAGACGGCAGTACTAATTAATATGTTTTAATTTTTTCTAATTTCCATTAAATTAATAATAAATTTAACTTAATAAAAATTCATGTTGATAAAATAAAATAATTTGTAAAAAATATATAGCGTAAATTGGAATGGTCTTTGTAAAATAAAAAATAAGGTATTTAACAAATTTTGTAACTATAGTGAAAAAATAGGGTGGTTTGCATTAATGTTAGACATAACTGGTTGATGACTGTACCACCTCAGTCAACCTTGATCATGGGACCTGTAAAGGGCCCGAAACATTGGTTTGTTTGAAAAAAAAAAACAATATATGCGATTTAAATCAGGAAAAATAGTTTCATTTCCAAAACAAAGTGGCATAACTTGCTGGAAATATTTGTCTACCTGCCTACAGCAATTCATCCACTGCAGGTTATTTCAAAATTACCAAAAATAGTTTTTGCCAATCTGGCAAAAGCTAGAGTTTCAAAATGTTGTGTAAAATGTATACGAGTCTCGGGTCTTTGGCTATTGATTCTGCAATCTCCATTTAGCAGCTAAATTATTGGGGACGTCTCGGGTCATCATCATTATCCAATCCTGGCGGTCAGGCGATCCATTTGTATTCATCGACCTTCAAACGAAAAACAAAATGGTTGCTAACTTTTTATAAACACATTGAATCTAATAATAGCACTGACGATTGGCGTCACCGCTGCTATTTGATGAAAATTAAATTGAAAAGAAACAAAAAAAAAAGAAAATTATATAACATTCAGGGTCTGGTCCAGTTACTTATTGAATCATTAATAGATTCAGATGTTACTTTGAGGAAATCCGGGGCAGTATTGCCACCTTATTTACTTCTGCCCCCAAGTAGTAAAGAAAGCTTTATTGCCTTCAGGTTTTCAACTAAAGCTTACCTACACCTACTTCTGCCGCCATGCAGTAATGTAAGCGTTACTGTGTTCCGGTTTCGAAGGGTAAAGGTGCTGGTGAAATTACCAGGCACATGGGACTTGTCAACTTATGTCTCAGGGTGACGGGAACAGTGGCAGTGACCCTCAGATCTTTGCGATTTAAAGCTCCGAGTGGCACTGCAACTGCTATGGACTGAAGTATCGCTTACCAACAGGCGCACGACTTGTTCGTCCCGTTTCTTCGTATTATAAAAAAATATTATAGCTATTATCATAAAGTATTATTTAATATTCGCGAGTAGTTTCCCGAAATATTATTTAATATGTCACCATAGTACTCTCAAATAATTAAATAAGAGAAACTGCCACCGAAATTAAGTAGAAAAACTAACCTGAAAGTTATAGCAAATGTACATTGCCACAGAAATTATATAGAGGACCCTGACCCGAGTGTCACGCAACTTAAGTTGTTTTCTAAGGTTTGTGAACCTTCTTGAAAATGCAAGGTTGCATTACGACGTTTTCTTTTTACTGTTACCGGGAGGTTTAGAGCTATTAAACATTTATAAACCTAGATAACTTAGAAATTAAAGGTACCGTAAGCTTGAACGTAGCTTAGGATGCGTAGCGAGAGGTACTTTAATAAATATAAACGGAGATTAACTTTATAACTCGATATTTATTGTACTTTTTACATATTTTCTGCCTCGGGTTACATCTCGAACTCTCAAGATGTTCTATTCTTTCTATTTCATTTTTTCAAACACATTCTAAATACAAAACTATATTCATCAGCCAGTAGTTCTACTCATAGAGTAGAGACTAGACTACAGTACACACCGACACGGAGATTTGAATTTGAACCATCTTTGCATTGAAAAGGAACAAACAGTTCTTTCACTGGGAACAAATAGGTGTAATTTTTTTATCAAGGGACTAAAACGAGCCAATACAGACTTGAGACGGTTAGCCAAGCTATAACGAGGGCGTTTATTACTCCGAGGGTATGTATTGGCTTTAAATCTTGAGGCGAAAACTTTACTTTTCATATCTATTGCGAGAATAACAACCACAAACCAAACAAACCAAAATTCTGAAGTTTAGTTAGACACAGACAACAAACGCAACAAATCGCCACGATTAGCGGTCTTTGGCAATCAGAGCGTCTTTCGAATCTTTCAATAAAACTTTTCAGCGAACGAAGGCAACGACAAGCCTGATATGATGTAACCTACACGCCTATCCATAACTGCCCCCGTAGCATAGACAGTCGCGACGCGCGCGATAAAATTGGAATAAGCGCGATAGCCAATAGCGCGCGCTTATGTCAATTTTATCGCGCGCGTCGCGACTATCATGCGTAGCCATGCTACGGGGGCAGTTGCAGTGCCATTCAGAGCTTAAATCGCAAAGATCTGAAGGGCACTGCCACTGCGCCTATCTCCCTGAGACATAAGTTGACAAGTCCCATGTGCCTTGTGTAATTTCACCAGCACCCTTACCCTTCTAAGCCGGAACCCAGTAATGCTAATATTGCTGCTTGTATGGTGCAATTCCACAAACTTTTTGAGGTTTTTTTTATAAAAAGTTATAATTATTAATACAAAGATCGAACATTTAGAAAAAAATTCTTCGATCTTGCCGGATCTGGTCGATAAAAACCAGATACTAAGATCCGACAAATAAGCACGGCCGGATCGAAGTATTTTTTTCTAAGTATTCGATCTTTGTATTAATAATTATAATAAACTAGTGGAGAAATTTCACAAAAAAACATTTTAATAACATTGTGGTGAAACATCTTAACATTGAATAAAACACTTAATAAAAAGTTATAATTATGTACATAATTTTACGGAAAAAAAGGGGCGCTGTTACTAGAATTTAAACTCTATTTTGTTAACACTGCAAGTTTGCAGAACATTTCCACAAAAATAGAAAAGCATAGTAACGTTAAGTCCAAAAATATATTCAATTCGCATTACGTTTTCAATGTAAACACATTCTCTCAGGCAATGTTTAATTTGCGACAGCACAGAGGTGTCAGACATCACCTGGACTTTACCTCGTTAAACTGCCCAACCCTCATTTCCCGGCGAAACTCACTCAGCTTTGGACAGTAAATATTATCATTTCATTTTTATGGACAACTCTGCCGTCCACTAACTAAAATGCGGCCAAGTTACAAATGGTCAAATATTCGTTTTAAATAGCATAATATAGAGTACAAAGTTATCTTTTAAAAACAGTTAAAATTAGTTACCGTGTCCGACTTATCGGAAGTTAAACAAAAACAAAACTTTAACAGAAATATCATTAAAAATTTGAATATTCTAAAAATGGGTTGATTTTTTATGAAAAAAAAAAAAATTTTTGTCATATCGTCGCGTTTTTGTTAATTGGCTATGCCGAAATAGTTATCACAAAATACATTCATCCCCTAGTTTGCCAACTTTAGAGGTGGAATATTTTCTTTAAATTTAAATGGGGTCCCATTCTCTCTGATCTGATGTACCCTCTTTCCAACAAAAAAATCATAATTAGTTCACAAATGGTCACGTAACTTACATACAAGTACATACAAAACATACAATCGAATTGACAATCTCCTACTTTTTTTTAAGTCGGTTAATAAAAAGACTTAATGGTTCCTAAGACAGTTTCCTTATATCTCCTATGGTTTCGGATTTCCCCATAAACTGAGCACATTGGAAAATCTCTTAAATGTTATTTTATTTCTATAATATTAAGCCCTTTATGGAAAAATTGAGCAATGCCTATTAAGTATCTGTATTTCTGCATAAATGCAGTATTTTTATGTTGTATCATTCTAATATGTCAGCCTTCGGGTATTTAATTTTATTTTATAGCACATTTTGTAAGGCACAAAAAATAAACCATTACTTACAGTCATCGAGTATATAACCAGAAATAGAGACGAAATAAGGGCCATACATTCCTGGTAACACATTAGCGATACAGCTCTTATAAATATCAACTCTCGTTTGTTGAAATAGTACAACGCCAACAACTGACCCGTGTGTAACGTCTCCGTATATTCCAAAAATATTCTGTATTTATTGTAATAAAGACAATATCCCTAACAATGGCGTGCTGTTCAATTCAGTGGTCCGGGGAAAAACAGCAAAACATCTAATTTCAAAACAAACTGAATCAAATTTCATCGGTAATTAAATATTAATGTGTAATTTTGCAATTTTCGTCCATTATAGCGTAGTTCAAGTTAACTGGTTGATCTGAAGTGAAACAATCGACCAGACACATTGACGACACCCGTCAATTGTTTTGAATTCGGGCTGGCCAATCAGAGCGCAGTTGTCACAGTAATGATATGGCAGCATAGTTTTCAAACAAATTAAATGACATTTAAGGCCCATTTAGCTGGAGAGAGTTTATCGCACGCTTCGTGACGAAAAATCGTACGCGATACTATCGCAAGCAATAATCTACATAAGATTATCGTATCGTAATGTTTACATTCAGGCAAGAACTAAAACCTCGCCTACGATTATGTCATACGAGATTCGCAAGCAACTTAATCGCCTCCTCGACTGTTTACACAGAGAAATATGTGGTAAGGAGATTCTTGCTTACGAGTTTTCGACTTGTCTAAACTCCATCTCGTATGACATTTTTTCAAGTTCATATGATAATCGTACAAATTGGGTCAACTGTTGTGAGTGCGAGAATTGCCATTCGAGTTCAATGATTACTGCGTTATTGACTGTGGATATACCAAAATGACGCAAAAATCATTCAAATTTGGAACTGCTGCCAATATGAAGTTAGTAAGCACTGTATAGAAATATATATTTCTTTTATACTTTTTTTTTAATTTTATAACATCTCTTAACCCAAAATTCATTTTCGCTCTCATTTCATGAATTCTCATCTTAGAAAAACAGTGATAATCAAAACACCCTCGCGCACTGTACTCATGTTAGCTACTGGCTGACACAAAAACTCGAAATATGATTTTTGCTGCTCAAGTTCTGTTTACACAGAGACGTTCAATATTCAAAGGCGAGGTGATTATCGTTCACATGGGCGGTCGATAATCACGAACGTGTAGACGAGGAAAGTTTTTTATATTCTTTCGATAATCGTATCTTTGAGACGAGAAACTCTCTCCGTCTAAATGGGCCTTTAGTTTCTATTTCTGGTTATATACTCGATACTTACAGTATACGCTTATAAAAGTTAAAATAAAACCGAATATGTTTCAAATGATTGTATTAGAAGCATTTTAGCAAATGTAGAAGTAGCAAGAAAAAAACCGCCTCTCAAGCGAGGCCGTGGTGGGTTTGAATCCGGCTTCGCACCGCCGAGGTTTTACGGAGTTTATGTGCGAATATTAATTTGAAATTTACCATGAGCTTTAGAGTGAAAAAAAATATCGTGCTGGAACCTGCACGTCGAAGATGGTTCACAATCCTCAGAAAACTTGTGAAGTTCCAAACCCGCATTGAGCCAGCGTGGCGGACTATGGCCTAAACTCTCGCCAGAGAGGAGACCCGTGTCCAGCAGCGGAACAAATAAATAGGTTGATTTTGTTGATTAGAAGCATTTCAGTAGCAACAGAGTTCCTTGTGAAAGAGTTCCTCCTGGGATGTACCACCTTACCTATTTCTGCCGCCAAGCTGTAATGTCAGCATTACTGTGTTCCGGTTTTGAAGGGTAAGGGTGTCGGTGAAATTACAAGCACATGAGACTTGTCAACTTACGTCTCATGGTGACGGGCGCAATGGCAGTGCCCATTAGATCTGTGCGATTTAAAGCTCTGAGTGGCACTGCAAGTGTTATGGACAGGCGTGTAGCTCACCATCAGGCGCACGACTTGTTCGTACCGTCACATGACATTGTAAAAAAAAAATCCAGGTTACAAATTTATTCCAACGCCGTAAAGAACAATCCCCATTTTGAACTCGCAAAATTTTTCAGTCGCGACCGGGTGAAAATTTATGTACATCTAAATAAATGTACATTATAAAGTAATAAAAGTTTCATTCATTCATTCATTCATTTCATTCATTCATAGAACTTTGAAATAAGTTGAAGAAAAAATATATTAATTTCAAAAATTACGTAAAAAGGCATCGTAAATATTAGTTTTAAAACCGACTCACATTTTCACATTTTATTTTTAGCCTCATTTATATTTGCCATCATTTCTTCAACTTTGACATAATTATAAACGGAAGTTACAATAATTATGACACCGATAAGCATTGACTTACATATGGACGTCGGGTCCGCGCTAAAAAGTGTCCGAACTTATAGGGCGTTATAAAATCGTATACAGAGCGTCATTCATGCTTTAGTCTTCGTTTGTTCGACTGACAGCGAAGCAAGCAAAATTAGACAGTACTGCGATGACATTACAATTTAAATTCAACGTTTTAGCTTTTTCATATTCCTTTACATGTCACTACGTTTAAATAGGTTGACTTGGGACATTTTTTTCGTGGTTTTTGTATTAGACCCGTTCGTCCATTTATTTGTAAGTCAATGCCGATAAGCGATGATCTAACAAACGTAAGTCTCCTTCATATTGAATTTAAATCTCAACTTCAAAGTTTCTCTCAAATTCATGATAAAATTGTCTCATGGTAGGAAAAATTACGTCACGTGTAAACGAGACTCAAAACTCAATGTTCAAAAATAAATTATGCTAACAACGCATTAAATTTTTGTGCACCATTTTTATCTCATTCGTCTGTCGTAGAGAATGTACGTATTACTTTTAATGTGTATCCAACTATACTTATCTTAGAATAATATAATATTTAACTCTGTATTTTAAATTAACATATTACTCTTCATTATTAACGTAACCTCAAAAAGAAAATGTTTCTGAAATGCAAGTGAAACCCCGTATCTGCGATTGATGGTCATCTAGTATTTTTAGTTGGTCCAGGACTTTGTTATCACAATATTCGTGTCGTCTTTACTGTATTTTGTGTATCTAATGAAGCTGCTTTATAGATATTTTAGTACACTTTGTATAAATTAAATCACTTAAAGGGAAATCAATACAGAGCGGAGTATCAATTTCTCATTAAATCCCTTCTAAAAACACTTAATTGCTGAATTTGTGTGCTGTAATTTCAAATATCTTCACCACAGCGATGATTTTCGGTTATTTTCCACGCTAATGAGTTTTTGAAGACCAACAGACGATCGTCAGTTAAATGAATCGAAAGAAACAAACGACATTCGTTGCTGACAGTAAAGATAAGGAACTAACAAAGACTTGAAAGAAGTGTAGGTGGTAGGTTCTCACTTAGGGTTGCCAGAGATGAATTCTACCAGGGAAAGGGAGACGGGCCGTAGAGGCAATAAATATCTGAAAATACATAAGTATTTATATTAGGCTTCGATAATATTTGTAGTCGTTACGTTTTTAATGGGAAAATAAAAATGCACGTTATTTTCAAATACGTTCTTTTATTATGTTAGGGTTGAAACACAAAACTGCGATTTCGTGCGGCAGGGCATCTCACAGCCACGACGGTTCGGGTAACCATTCCTTTGACGATTGTCAACCGTACTGAACGCATTTTTTACACTAGGTAGCGATATGGATCGTAAAAAGAGTGTTGCAATGCTGTTATTGATAAGAAAGTATAGGAAAAAAAGCAAAGAAGATTAACTTAGCAGGAATGCGCGATGCGGAGCAATTCGCAATTTCTTGCGAAACGTTGTGCGAGCTCGCATCGCATTTTGTATTTCGACCCTAAAAGTTAACCTACGAACCCACCCCTATACATAACATATTGTGTATGTAGCCTTGTGAAAGAGTTCGTCTGAGGGAAGTACTGCCACCTATTTCTGCTTTTCGGCTTAGAAGAGTAAAGGAGCTGATGAAATTACAGGCACATGGGACTTGTCGACTTATGTCTCAGGGTGACGGGAGCAGTGTACCTCAGATCTTTGCGATTTAAAGCTCTGAGTGGCACTGCAACTGTTATGGACAGGCGTGAAGCTTACCATCAGGCGCACGACTTCTTCTTCGTCCCGTTATTTGATATTATAAAAAAAATTATAACATTATAAAAACCGAACTACACCACAGCGCTATGTCTGGGGGAGTTCTTTTATGAAAAGGAGTAGTCAGTAAGTTCTCTAGTAAGTTCGTAATAGCAACTCCTAAGTGTTTGGAATTCGGGACAGTAAAGTCTAATTACTGACACAGGAGAAGACGAAAAATTCCGAGACAATCCCGGTTTTGCCGGCCACCTGGCAAGCCTACGTGGACCTCAAGACCTCTTTTTCAAAGTTACGTACATTTTTAAATGTTTAGTAGCAATATTTCTCGTTAACGGCAAGGAAAAACTTTCTTCAGTGATTTTAATTTATGCCGCTGACGCCAGGTATGTTAAGTACAAATACAATTTCGCTAAAAATGTCGATTACGTTAGTTATGACAAGGAGGACAGAATATGACGGAATTTCGAACAAAAATAGCAAATATTCCAGAACAATAGTACGTATTCTACAATAACTAGAATTGTAACGTTGCAACGATAATGAGTGGTCAAAGTAAAAACATCTTTTCACGAGGCATCATGAGTGAGTGAATTTAGAATTTTAGAGTTGTAGGTCGATTCTTACGTCGAACTTAATTTTTGGTCATTTTCTGTTTTAATGTAAACAGCCTTGTTTATATATTAATATTATATAAAGAAAGAACCAAAAAAGAAGAGCATAAATAGTAAATAAATAAGGTTGTTTACATTAAAGGCGTAGTGTTCATTGGTGGTATCGATGTATTTGTGCGTGATGCACTTTGTTGACATGGTTTACTGAGTTTGGATCGCTCATCATATGGTACTGGTAGAAAACAGGAACAGCCAGGCCATTTCAGCGCAAACTGTTGCAAATAAACATGACCAGTATAAAGATACAGTTTTTCTCTACAACTACGTGTTTATATCCATGTTGTTGTTTACTAATTTGTGTTCTATGTACTTTTATGTTATACGTTGTGAAGTGATTGAAAATGTTTATTTCTGCTTGTATTTGTGCTGAATAAATTTCGTATCTATCTATCTACATAACCTGTAAGTATTTCACGTCCGACCTATAGGGTGGTTCTACGAAGTATCAACTAGCCACACTGGATTCACTAGAAAAGCGTGTCAAGAGGCTTATAGGTGACTCGGATTTAGTAGAAAGCAAAGCCGCAGAGCCTTGAACACCGCCGTAAATTGCCTGCTTATCAGTATACTACAGGATATATCACGGAGAGTGTGCTAGATTAGGTCTTCCCCTTTCCATGGGACTATATGCAGGCTGGGGTTCCACTCCTTTGTTGTGGATATTCCAAGCATTTGTATGAGCGTTTCGCTTTCACATTTAAATGGCGAACAGATATGGAGTGGAATTCCCGCAGACTTATTCCCCGAATGTCATTCCTTGGGCCTTTTCAAGGCGAGGGTGAATAGGCATGATAAATGGTATGCATGCTGCATGGTCGACGTCATCGTCACATTACATCAGGTGAGAGAAGGTCAAATGCACATTTATTCTTTTTATAAAAAGCAACGTCCTTTTACGATGATAAAAATAATAAGGTTATACAACAAAGTCTTAGAATTGAATGATTCGGTTCTTTGTCTCCAAACTTATTGGATTTCCATAATTCATTTTTCGGTTTCTGTGTCTCGGAGCCGCAAGCCAGTATTTTGCTTTTGAGTGCCGTATTGTTAATTTCTTTCACGTCAAAACACCATTACCCTATTTGATATGACATTACGATTTTCAAGCATCATAATTTTGTTCCAAGAATTTTAAGTATGGGACAAGCCCTCTTTTTATATAATTAACTCACATAAATAATAATAAAATTTATATATTTATATTCCCCTGGTCGCTCTTAAGATGACACATTTCTCAAAGTGAATGTGTTTGGTATTTTATTACTTCATTTAATTAACTGACTTTTTTATATATTACATAATATCTAGTGACGGGACGAACAAGTCGCTGCGCCTGATGGTGCGCTACACGCCTGTCCATAACAGTTGCATAACAGATCGGAGGGGAACTGCCACTGTTCCCGTCACCCTGAGACATAAGTTGACAAGTCTCATGTGCCTGTAATTTCACCAGCACCCTTACCCTTCGAAACCGGAACACAGTAATGCTGTCAATACTGCTTGGCAGCAGAATTAGGTAAGGTGGCAGTACTTCCCTGGACGAACCTACTGCTACTTAACTGACTAACTGATTATCTTTAATGCTTGATTTTTATTTCAAAGAGCATTTAAATTTGGATTTATAGCAGTATTAAATCTGAACAATTCTGCAAAATAATTATATGCCCCACATGTCCATGAAAGTTATTCAAATCAGTACGCTGTTTTTTTCGAATATATTTTTAATCTTATAACAATGTACCAGACAGTCACACTTAATCCCTGAACAATTAATTTCAAGTAAAACTTAAAAGCCCTCGGACCGGACTAATATACTCCTTGCTAATATAGTCCAAGTGATCTTTTTTCCACAAATGTGTCTTTGTCATTGTACATGTCTATCAGGCACAACACTAGTTATTTGTTATGCAAAGTTTATTTTTGGCGAGAGTGCTTGTACTGAAACTTTTGCAAGCGAAGGGGTCTAAGATTGAATCACGAGGGAAGCGAGTTGTTTAAATATAGAATCCTGAGCGAAGCGAGGGTTTCAAGACACGAGACGCAAAACAGCTTTGCTGCCGAGCGAAACACACATCGTTTCACTTCACTTATTTTCACATATTTTTCGAGATTGAAATCCAATATTTAACCACCTCAGGTACATGTTGGCTCGTTTTAGTCGCTCGATAAAAAATATACTATTAATTTGTAGATATTTAATAGCAAACATTTATCGTATACTATAGTTTCTAATTAGTCGCTTTGCAAATAAAGACATGTTATGCTCGATATGTTACGGACTCACGGTCAAGATAACGGTACAAAATAACTTGCTTTATTGGCCGCTCTATCGCGCTCTAATTGCAAACAGCCAAGCCAATTCTTTATCAGATTATTGTATATTGGACCACACGTAGGTTTTTAGTTAAATTTTCTGATAGCAAGTAGGATATTTGTGTAGGAGTACCAGCTGTTTCAACGATATTACATTTTAAACAACTTTTTTTTAAAGAGACCAAGTGACTTAACGATAATCACGAAGATCTGAGGAGCAATGCCACCGCGCCCGTCACCTTGAGACATAAGTTGACAAGTCGCATGTGCCTATAATTTCACCAGCACCCTTACCTTTTAAAGCCGGAACGCATGGTCACATTACAGCAGTACTTCCCTGAAAGAATTATTTCACAAGGAGCTCTACTGATACTATTGCTGTGACCCTATACGTTTAAAAATGTTTCCTAATATAAAGCCACATATGATCATGTATCAAAAGTGCTTCTATCACATTAACGTCATGAAAATTATACGTATTACATGAAACAATCAAGTATTGTACGTGGAGATACGACTGCGCACAAAAGTCGTAGACGTCGCATCGGTAAGCGGATCCCGAGCCTAAAATGGAGATGGACAGGACACGTTGCTAGGCCGACGATCGATGGACCAAGGTGGTCACTGGGTGGTACCCAGTAGGAGCGAGACGTCCTCTAGGCAGACCGTCGGCTAGATGGTCGGACGATGTCGTCCGAGTGGCCGGAAGACTGTGGATGACACTCGCACAGGACCGATTGAGCTGGCGTGCAAAACAGGAGGCCAGCAGTGGGTGTTAACGGCCTGAGATGATGATGATGGAATTTTATAACACTCCTATTAAAGCATAAAAACGTTATCGACTAATTTACTGCCTCCGTGACCAAACAGTTACAATGCCGAACTGCCAGGTTCGATTGCCGGGCCGGGAGAAATATATGTATGGCCTGCATTTATTTCTCTCGTGAGTTTGGGTATAATTTGTGGTTGTCCATGTGTGTGTCCATGGCATCCGCGACAAAGGGTTTCCCTAGTGCGGGGCTATGTTGAGTGTGTGCGTTATTATTATATTATTATTAATTTCGTCCGCAGAATTTTTGAGCCTCTCTAATGAAAAGTTGTCATTTTGAAGTTGGGGCTTTTGTTACTGCCTTCGTGGTCGAACGGTTACCGTACTGCTCTGCCATGCAGAGGTCCCGTTTTCAATTCCCGGGCCGGGAGAAAAGTTTGTATGGCCTACAGTTACTTCTCTTGTGAGTTTGGGTTTAATTTATGGTTGCCTACAAGTGTGCCCATGGCACCCGCGATACATAGTTCCCTAGTATGAAACGGGAAGCTCTTCCTTTTCCGGGCACGGTGCCTCTTTTCTACCTACATTTTTTTTATATCAAGTGACGGGACGAACAAGTCGTGGGCATGGGCAAGCGTCACGCCTGTCCATAACAGTTGCAGTGCCAGTCAGGACCTTAGATCGCAAAAATCTGAGGAGGAGACAAGTCCCAAGTATCTGTAGCAGGTTTGTTGCTGATTTAGATGTTTTACACATCGGCGGATCCTGATTTCAGTACCATAACAATAATGTATTTAAAAAAAATGGCGAACAAAGTACATTCTCACAGAATCAATATACACGAAAGCTTTCTATTTATTTTAATATTGTAATAAAATATATGATGTCAACGATATTTATTAACAAAAGAATCAATCAGCGTGAAAACAATCAGTCTGCCTACTTTGCCTTTCTACCAGAGATGTGCGACATAGCGAGGCGGTGTGCGAGGAAAAAATCCACCAATAGGGTTACTTCATTTTCCCAGCCTCGCTTAGCGCAGTTCCGGTGGAAAATGGATAGCGGAGCTAAATATTTGTACATACCAAATAGCAAGAGATGTGTGCGAGGAATGAGGGCGAGGTATATGTGCAAAACGGTGTAGGAAATTAGGGCTACTGAAAGTATGACACTAACTGACACTGACACACCGCCACCGCTCACCCCACCACACCGTACCCCGCCCCGCGCATAGCTGAAAAGAGTCCATAACGCATCCTCGCCCAGCGCCGCTGCACATCCTCTCACCACCTAGCTACCTCGCACAGCTTTCGTGCAAAGTCAGCCTTATCGTTGTGGAATTTTATCAAAGTTACATTCTAAAAACAACAGCTGAGCTTTTGCTTTTCGGCTAACAGTCTGTTTCTGGAATCAGCACCAGCATCGATATTCGCTACTCTGTATATACTGAAATAGGTAAGGTGGCAGTACTTCACTTGACGAACTAAAATCGACGGACGGTGGACAGTAATTAGCACCCTTACTGTAATAAGGCCACATCTGCCAAATAACAACTTTTTAATGGCTTAAAGAATCTATCAACGAAATAAGTCGATAACTTTTTATGTTTAAATAGGAGAGCAACAAAATTTCAAATGTATATAATTTGTTTAATGTACTCCGTATTATTTTAACGACAATCATTGTGGTTTTATTGTAACCAAGTCTACGAATTTATATTCTCACCAGGAACTGGTGTGTTTTATTATTTGCATGTTTATTATCTTGATATCTTTACATTTTGGCAATGTACTACTCAAATGCATGGTTTAACGGACACAGGACCACAGATACTATAGATACTTTAGTAGCAGTAAGCCTCCTTGTGAAAGGGTTCATCCAGGGAAGTACTGCCACCCTACCTATTTCTGCCGCCAAGCAGTAATGTTAGCATTACTGTGTGCCGGTTTTCAAAGGTGCTGGTGCCGATTTAAAGCTCGTAGTGGTACTGCAACTGTTACAGACAAAAGTGTAGCTTACCGTCAGGCGCACGACTTGTTCGTCCCGTTACATGATATTATAAAAAAAAAACTTACTAGTTTCAATTTGTGAAAGATATGCTGCATCGCATGGCCTTAACTACCATGTAAAAAAGACTGTTCTAATGGTGTTTAAATATGACAGGGGACCGGACATCATTCCACCTGTTACATTGAGTGGCAGCATATTAAGTAATGTAACAAACTTTAAATACCTAGGGTTATATACTTACTGCAAAACTGAAAGATGCTCATGATCTAGTGCGACAGAGTAATATGTTGGTGCGTCGATTCGTTCAATGTTCAGTTCAAGTAAAAGTAAATCTGGTTAGGGCTTATTATTAGGCGTTCTACACTAGTCAGCTTAGACTCAAGAATCCCAGGACCCCGATTCAGAACTCTTCAATATTTTATCCGAATCGCTCGATTGGATATTATTCTCGAATCGAAGAGCGCTTTTCGAGCTATTCAGAACATTCCTAGTTAAACGATCGTTTCGGATTCGGATACGATATCGTTATCCAACAGCGTTTACGGAGTTAGTCGTTGAAATAAGACTAAGACTAAGATTAAGACTTTAAAGGCCCAAAATATAGGAATGCATTAGTCTTGTATTAAAATAAATTAATAAATTGGAACAAAATCCAGATCTTATTTAAAATAATAAGAGATTTCCATATTACTTTCTTGCTTTGTAAACGGTAACTTGCACTCGATTATTCGGAACACAGTTATCGAATGAAAAGGGTACGTAGCCTTTGCCGGTCGAGAAGTTCGAGTAGTCGTAAGGGTGTGACGTCATTTCGGTTCGGTTTAGAATACGACAGTTTGACGTCAGTTCGGGTGTTGTGAATAAAAATGAAAAGAAACTTTGTACATAATTTGTATATTGAGATATTTCTCTTTAAGTACTACAGAGAAACTACTAAATTTTGGTTTTCAATTGAAGCCCTATTAGTTATGAAATTAGCATTTATCCCGAAATTTGTAAATTACCCAGCAGTTTAAAGACACGCCCCGCCGCTCGCTGCCCCGTCAGTCGCTACCGAATTTATTCATATTAATTTACAGCGACCTCTCACACATCACCTTCCAAAATCTAGGTTTCCGTGAAAATACCTCGCCCTAATAGGCGTGACGTTCCGTCACTGGGTGCTCAGACATATATTAAATTTGACGTCCTCGGTTTCCCAGCGGTTTTTACTGCGGGCTCTCGATGACGAGGTTCCGGGTTGGAGTCCCGGTAACTTTTCTAAATTGATTCTGGTCTGGACAATGCAATCGCCTATAAATCCCAAGTGTAGCGATGCAATCGCGTGTTTGTATCGATGGTGTCGCGCGCTTGTATCGTTGCTTAAAATCGCGCGCGTGTGAAAAGGTAGACGACTAGCGACTGCATCGCGCTTGCATCTCTGCTAAAAATCGTCGTGTGTAACCGGTCTTATGTATAGATATGTAGGTCGTCATATATATTTAACGAACATAACTTACATCATCCATTGTGGCGACACCGCCTCAATAGGCTTACGCTTTACTAATTCGCCGTCAGTTTACTTAGTCTGCCAACTTCTGCGCCTTTTTCTGAACGGTTATCAGTTATGGTTCTATACTGGGTGTTACAAAATTGTACAACCGTATCGCAACTGAATATCGCTCTCATGGTAGCAAAGATAAAATTTTAACAACACTTTTAGTTGCTTCAGTACCGCATGAAATGATAAATATGTACAAATATATGTGTAGAAAAGAACGAATCCCATCCTTCTCAGGTGAACCTGGCTTAGATACGAATGAGTATGTTCTGTTGTGTTATGTGGAATGTTCCACAAATGTGACAATTTTAATTGTAATTTGCTTACCCATAAACAAGGTTTCTGATGTGATACTAATTATAATTAATATGGGTAATTTTTGGGTCATTCAAATAGAGTGCCTGCAATCAGAATGAGTAAGTAAAATTTTTCTTTACTAATTTTAAATTCCGTATTTGGTTGGTCGGAGTGTCGCACCTTTATATTTCTCCCTGTATATATTTTCATATTGCGTCGCATTCATAAACATAAATGGTGCATGTAAACCAGTATATTAGTTTCTAAATAAACTTACAATGCTTCGTATCTCGTTTCATATTCCTAAAGGACGAACTCGGTGTAATTTCAGGGGGTTCAACCCTCTCGAGTTAAATAGAAAAGTTGGCAAAGTGCTATTTGTATATACAGATTTTCAACCGTGTGACCAGAAACTAACTTGTAACGAGTTTCAAAAAATATATTGCATATCTTAGAATAATAACGCATAGAATGATAGTTTCATATCAAACGAACTGTCACAAGTAAGGCAAAAATCAAATTCATGTAGGCTACTTTTAGTAGTAGGTTAATTTTCGGTTTTAGTGAATATTTATATGAAAATACAAGTTGAAACGCGTTACTTCCTTGTGGAATGTGATGTTAGTATCTATTTTATGTTTGTCTGACGTATTTTTACACTCATTTACCGCACATTTCGCCATTTTTAGCTAAAATTCTTGATCTGTTCGCGGTGCAAGTTGACCTTGAGCACTGAAGGCCCGCCCGCTCGTGTAGGCCCATTGGGCGCGCTTCAATTTGCCTCACTTAGCGTGAGCGGACTAGGTTTCTATGCCTTATTATTCTAAGTTATATATTATATAATTATGTAATGAGTTCTTCTGCTACTAAATACGTTTTGATTGATTGATCTCCGAACAAATAATAATATAATTATTTAGTAGCTTGTGAGAGACCGCTGTCTGTGATAAGTACTAGCCCGATATTACAGGTAAATTTCTAAAAGGTGCTCTTTTGATCGACTTTAGTGTCAAAGGCGGAATCGAATTTGATTCGTCCTTTCGTCATCGAGCAACTGTCCAGTAATTGAACCAATGTCACTCGACCCTCAACGGGACGGTGTAATGGTTTTTATTAGGATTGACATTTTATGTATTAGACACCATTAAATCTAGCATATAATATTAGTTTTGATAACTTTGATACTTATATAGTTGCCATAGAGCATCTTATGAAAGAGTTCATCCAGGGAAGAACTGCGGCGGTGCTAGTGAAATTACAGGCCCATAATATGGGAGTTGTCAGAGGCAGATCTGTACGATTTAAAGCTCGGAGTGGCACTGCAACTGTTATTGGCTGACTTGTCGCTTACTACCAGGCTCTCGACTTGTTCTTCCCCACATTTGGTATCATAATATCAAGTGACAGGACGAACAAGTCGTGCGTCTGGTGGTAACCGACACGCCTGCCTATATTAGTTGCAGTGCCACAAAGATCTTTAAATTGTAAAGGATCATCCCACGCACCATCATCAGAGTAAGGACAACCCTGAACTTAGCGCGAAGGATAGAAACGTGCTTATTATTGGTGGAGGTGATACGGGGTGAGCTTATTTAGATATGTTTTTTAGAACTGGGACAAAGTCTCGCTCTTCTCATGGCATCAAACGTTGTTTCATAGAGCCATCCCCTCACAATGTGGTGCGACGTCACGCTTATGTTTATGTGAAATTGCATTTGTGTGTGTGTGTGTGTGTGTGTGTGTGTGTGTGTGTGTGTGTGTGTG
>NW_020654748.1:1534673-1543472 GCF_003589595.1 Hyposmocoma kahamanoa
GTGTGTGTGTGTGTGTGTGTGTGTGTGTGTGTGTGTGTGTGTGCGCGTGTGTGTGTATGTGTGTGCGTGCGTACGTGCTCTCTCTCTTTCTCTTTCTCTCTCTCTCTCTCTCTCTTTCAATCGGAGGACGGTTTCAAATTACCTGCAGCATGGAATTCGATGTTTGCAAAAACTCAACGTTCGCGATCGACTGCGTACCAGAATACGGCTGTGATACAAAATAAGTGATAAGATAAAATAAATGTTGTGTGTGGCGGTAGTTTAAAAAATGTTATGCGGGTGGACGAAGATTCCACCGCTGAGATGGAGATGTAAACACCGCATCACCAGTCCACTGTGACCACCGCCAGTGTAACCTGGCAGAAACGTCGGGAAACTAGGTAGGTGTGAAAAATACCTCTCTTATTAAGTAAACGCGTTTATTCACGTTTGCCAAATCTCAACTGTTTCTAAACCAGAATTTTGAGCTAATTAAAACGGATAGTTGACCATTTGTCACTTGGCCGCGTTTTAAAATTTTTAAATTGTTTAAACTCAATCCCAAACAGCAGGTAATTTATTTAAGCTTGTAGTAATTTTATTAACCCTTAAAAAGTAAATGCTAAATATGTACTTATGACGTTACTTATTACTTATTACTTTTTTTTTATTATTAGATGTAATGAAGTATGTTGAATGCATAAATTGCTGCAATATATACGATGCTGTAGCACTTAATAAATAAATAGTCTCAATAAGCAATTTTGTCAAATGTACAGTGTGTTTTTTTTAATTGGGACAAAATGGGATATTCGAAACTATAGGAGATACCGGAAAATTGTCTTAGGAACCATTAAGTATTTTTTTGAGAAAACAATTTTGCCATAGTAAATTCTTTGGTTAATCGTGAGTTGTCTAAATTGTTTTTTGAATTTGACCAACTTTTGCCCTACCGATTTTTTCTTTCAATGCAATGAAATGATCCTTACATGAAACTAAGTCGTTCAGCACTGTTCTTGGCGTGTTGACTCTGGCGTTTATATTTGTGAGGACCAGTACTTGGCGACTGGGATAGCATTATCAGTGGCGTTGTGCGTTGTGTGTGGACAGACACCACACGGACATGCGCTCTCCGAGCCTGTAACCCGGTGTTCCGACAGCGGAATGAGTGATGCCATGTGGTATCTCTATTTTCAAAGACTTATTCGGGCCTACTTAGTTTCTCCGTCCCGAGGGTATACTTCCTTAATGAAGCTGTGGCGACTCTTTAGCCTCTGAATCACCGGCACATGATGGTGTAATGGGTTCAGCACTTAAACAAAATTAATCAACTTTACTCATTTTTACGTAAACAAAAAATTTAGGAAAAATTTGTTTCACATATGTGTAATGTTTCCTAAGTCAGGTTTCTTGTATCTCCTATGATTTCGGACTTCCCCAAACTGTCCCAGTTAAAGAAAACACACTGTATGTCAGAAATCTATTTACAGCTGCAGCTATTTAATCAGACTTCGGGAATGGAAATGCTGATAACGTCTCATCAAATCAATGATTTCCACGTAATGGAAATTCTGTTCATGAGACGTCATGCATTGCACGAGGAGTGACATTGCTGCCTGGCATTTATTGGGTAAAACATAAACCAGTAACTTAAGAGAATTGCTAATCGTGATATAAAACAGCATAGTCGGGTAAATAGTAATAATAATAATATATCTTTATTAAAAAACACTCCTTAGCCTTATATATAGCACAAAGAAGAAATTTACAGGTGCGAAATGTAAACAAAATAAAATAAAACAAACAGGTAGAAAAAGCGTAACAAATCTAATAAGAACTCTGGCTCATTAACTAGACAAATGTCTGTGTCTTAGGAGACAGAGTTCAGTCAGGCGAGACTAAAAATATGTGCCTGTGTTTAAAATTTAAAAGTATAATAATGTCAGTACAGAGTACTAAAAAATCCGACCTCAAAAGTACGTGGAATTACATCTATTTGCCAACCCGGATTCATCCCTTAGTTCGCCACTATACGGAACTTGACACAAGAGATAATAAAAATCGGTTCTCACTACTTAAAGTATATTGATAGAGAAAATTCGCCTTGAATTGGAGAATAGCAAAATCAACCATTAAAGTAATTGCTCCTTATAATATAATTTAGGCGCTATTTATAAAAATGAATGTTTATGCGTGAACAGCCACCCTTATTCTTCAAAATATATATATAATATATTGATAAATATAATAATAAATGAGACCACTATGGAGGTACCCTCTTTTCAATAAAAAAAGAATCATCAAAATCGGTTCACAAATGGAGGAGTTATCGCGTGACATACATACAAAAAAGTACACAGTCGCATTGAGAACCTCCTCCTGTCTTTGATGTAGGTTAAAAATGAGACTGAGCGATCATGGTTATACACTATTAGTGATATTTATGAAGTAAAAGACAAAAAATAATAGGCATAAGTATGTGTGTATGTATGTTTGTGTAGATTTATTTGTGAGCATGCGTGGGCGCATGTGTTTCTGTGTGTATGTGCGTGTCTGTGTGTTTGTATGTGTATATAAAATCCAAAAGTGATTGCGTAAATAATTCTATTTTAAGTAAGTTTTATTATTTAAAAAAATACTAAATTAGTATCTATTCGCACACCAGATGTCGCGACGAATACCAAATAGCTTTGTAACCAATTTGTTTCATACTAAGAATCTGCAATTTATCAAAGCTAACAAATGGGGTGAAAGACTAACATTATTATTATTAATACAAAGATCAAACACTAAGGGTCGTATTCCAGAACTCTACTCAATACTCAAGTCAGGACTTGAATATTGCAGTGAGCACTGAAAATCATACTCAAGTCCTTGCCATTAGGGTAGTATTTCCAGAGCTTGAAATCATACTCAAGTCTGCTCAAATCCTGACTTGAGCATTGAGTACATTGAGTACACCCTTAGGGTCGTATTCCAGAACTCAACTCAATGTTCGAGTCAGTATGACTCGTACTTGAGTATGATTTAAAGCATTAGAAATCATACTCAAGTCCTTGCCATTAGGGTCGTATTTCCAGTGCTTGAAATCATACTCAAGTCCTGACTTGAGCATTGATTAGAGTTCTGGAATACGACCATAAGAAAAGTTCCTTTGATCTGGCTGGATTCGAAACAGCGTCTTCTAGCAACCTATGGCAGACGCTATGCCAACTACGCCACGGAACGAACAGCGGACCTTACGAATTTTTCGATGTGCTTGTTGCAGATTTGATGCTTTGTTTCTTGGTTTTGAAGGACTTTTTTGTCCTAGCGCCATCTGTGAGACCTTTATAGCTTCTAAGCTAAAAGTAGTTTAGTTCCCACATTCAGTTTCACTGTGGCCTTGACTTAGTGAAAAGTAATTTTCCGCACTACATAAAGAACAACATAATGCAACCCTTAAAACAACAGGAAACAATCAAACAACCTTTGCCCATAAAAGTAGTACTTAGTTAATAAGCAATGCGAGTCGCATATTACATCTTTTGTCTAAAAATACTCA
The DNA here is from genome assembly GCF_003589595.1 of Hyposmocoma kahamanoa. Taxonomy (NCBI): domain Eukaryota; kingdom Metazoa; phylum Arthropoda; class Insecta; order Lepidoptera; family Cosmopterigidae; genus Hyposmocoma; species Hyposmocoma kahamanoa. Next base: position 1,538,197 of record NW_020654748.1, read on the forward strand.
GGGGAAGTTTTAAAGATATATTACGTAATATGGGAATGTTATTTCTTCTTGGGGGTCACAGACAAAACTTCTTAATGAGCTGTCACCTCCCCTTCTTCGGAGATGATGATTAGTTATTTTCGTCAAAATATGTTCAAATAGAAAACATTGCTAGCCCATTAGAGCAATAGTGCTCCAATGCAATGTTTTCTGTTTTAGATTAGATTAGATTTATTCGACGTCGGAGCCTATGCTCCAGGCAGCAGACGTTGAAGAAATCTTCTATTTTATTAACCGATTTCAAAAATTGGAGGAAGTTATACGTCCGGTTGTATGTATGCTTTATGCGTTTTCTGATTTCTCCGTCAATCGTGGACCGATTATGAAAATTCTTTTTTGTTTGAAAAGATGCACTCCCGTGGTGATCCCATTGTCACCAAGTCAGAATCTGATGAAGGGATCCCACGGAAATCGAGGGAAACCCTCAAATTTTATAGGCATGTCAATGTACTCACAGTTTTCCCCGTCAATTGTGGACCGATTTGCTGATGCTGCTGTCGGATCTTTGTATTTGGTTGTCAACGACTTTTGCTGCTGATTAGTTGGCATAGCGTCTGGCACGGTTTGTTAGGAGACGTCGATTCCAATCCGGCCGCATCGGAGGAATTTTTTCTAAGTATTCGATCTTTGTATTAATATATACATGTAATATCAAGCAACGACGGGACGAATAGGTCGTGCGCCTGGAGGTAAGCAACTCGTCTATCCATATCAGTTGCAGTGTCAATCAGAGCTTTTAATTGCAAAGATCTTAGGGGCACTGCATTGTGTCCGTCATCATGAGACGTAAGTTGACAAGTCCCATGTGCCAGTAATTTCACCAGCACCCTTACCCTTCGAAAACGGAACGCCGTAATGCCCACATTACTGCTTGGCGGTTGAAAGAGTTAAGGTGGCAGTACTTCCCCGGACGAGCTCTTTCATAAGGAATATATGTATTATACAAGGAATATTCCTATATAGGGAATAACTCTGTTGCTACTAGTGACTTCTTACTTATAAGCAGACTGATGTCCACTTGCACTAAATTTAAGTACGTTTTAAAGCTTGCAATGCAAAAGACACTTTAAAAACATTGTTTTAAGAGTGTCTTATAAATGTAAGTATCGGTTTAAGACATACTTAAGTTTAGTACAAGTTGACGTTAAAGGAAACTAACGTATAAATAACGTGTTTATGTGAATAGTTTGTATTATATTATTTTTTTGTGTTTCGTTTATCTTTGTTTTATAATTATTTATTTATATTTTACGTTTGAATGTTGATGTTTTGTTTATTTTTATGATTATGTTTTGTTTTACTTCCTTTTTTTTCTTTAATATATTAATAAATATATCGGATTTACCATGGCGAGTGCTCTGAAGAACTGTTCATCCTTATCCCGCCCTCCCCTTTCCTGCTCCGAAGCACGCGTGCTGGCCTCCATAGTCACCGTTTATAACTGGACATAAAAGGATTTATAAAAGGATTGGTGGCACCGTATTCAGTCGCACAGTTGACAAATGGAACTCCCTTCCAGGTCACGTATTCCCTCCGTCTTATGATCTTTCTCTCTTATATCCTTCCTTCAAACAAGGCGTGATAAGGCATCTTGTAGGCATGCAGGGTGGAGGTGGCTAGGGCAGTGATTGTATCAACACTGCACTAGCTTCCTTCACGTTTGGATTCCATTTTACATCAGGTGGAATGGAGTCATCTACCTGTCATGTACATAGGGCGCATTATAAGTTTCCGGAATTAGTCACTTACATAAACAATATTTAAAATAATTACAACATTTGAAAATGGAACTCTTTGGCTGTAGAATAGGGTTTGTTTCATCTTACTGTCACTTGTTTTTACATTGTGGCGTCATTTTAGAAATTGGTTGTCTACATATGCATTTAACTCGTGAAAATTGTCGTAGTATGATTTTCTACCACTTTAACACTTAAAGTGGTAGAAAATCATACAATTACACTTAATTTAACAGCTCAGTGGAGCTTCGCTCGGCTTCAAACTGCTTTTGGCGGTAAAGCACCATACAAGACGACTATTTATAACTGGTTTACAGAATTCAAACGAGGTCCTGTGAATCTCAGTGACGAATTTCGTGATGGTCGCCCGTCCAATGCTGTGAACAGCAAAAACATCGATGCTGTGCACCGTATGATCAAAACAGACAGGCATGTGACATACCATGAGATTCGGGCATCTTTAGGCATAGGCATGAGTCAAATACAATTAATACTACACAAACATTTGAATGTGAAAAAGCTGTGCTCTCAGTGGATCCCACACAATTTGACTGAGGCTCAAAAAATGGATCGCGCCACTTGGTGCAATGCCATGCTTAACAGATTCAACGAAGGGGCGTCAAATTTGGTGTGGGACATACATACATACGAAACGTGGATTTATAGTTACGATCCCAAAACAAAGCAGCAATCGAGCGTATGGGTCTTTCGAAATGAGCCGAAACCAACCAAAGTGGCGCGTATGCAAAGTGCCTCTAAACGGATGATCGCTTCTTTTTTTAATAAAACTGGACACGTGACTACTGTTGCTTTAGAGAATCGTTGTACTGTGAATAGTGATTGGTACACGACCATTTGTTTGCCGGAAGTTATTGACAAACTCCGTAAAAATAACCGCAAACGCCGTATCATCTTGCACCACGATAATGCCAGTTCTCACACGGTCAGACAGACAAATGAATTTTTGAAGGTGAACAACGTTGACCTTATGAGCCATCCCGCGTACAGTCCCGACCTGGCCACCTTGTGACTTTTATTTATTTCCAAAAATTAAGAACCAGTTACGCGGTCAACGATTTTCGTCACCGGAAGAATCTGTCGAAGAGTATGAAAAATATGTTTCAGAGATTGTCACGGAGGAGTGGCATAAATGTTTTCAAAATTGGTTCATTCGTATGAAAAGTGCATTAACGCTAACGGAGAATATTTTGAGAAACAATAAATTCATTTCTTACCATTTATAGTATTTTTTCTTATTCATTCCGGAAACTTATAGTACGCCACACGTATTAACAAAAAATGCATTTTCGTTCTTTCTATATTAGTATTGTGGCGGTGCTGCTGGTGCTGGGGGCGTTCTGGTGGATTGTAATGGTGTGTAGCCTGGATAGCAGTAATAGCCTCCGCAGTCTCGCAGCCTCCAACATCTTATTTAGTAAATTTAGCAATTCAAACGTTGAAAGTCCAGTTTATAGATATTTAATCGGTTTTAACAAATATAATCTTTAAAATGTAAACTGTATAAATATAGCTAGTAAACGATTCAAAAAGATAAATAATGGTATGTTCGCTGCCGCGGTCGCGCAGAGAGTGACGATGGTAAGAAACAAAATCAGAATGCGAGGTAAAATGGAACAATTTTAAATTTAAATATGAGTAGAAGAAGAAAAACCGATACGATACGAATGGAGAGTGGCGATACAAAAAGGTGGGATGACGGTATAAGGAGGTGACACCATCACAGTATCTATAGCAATAGAGCTCCTAGTAAAAGTTGTATTGGAACGACGGGGCTGATGGCAATGTACGATCGATACGGTATCCTACTTTACAGATATCACCAACTCCTAGACTAACGGTTTATCGCGGTAGTTTCAAATTTGCTGCATCTAAGTGTTGGAATGATTTGCCTCCTCCAATAAGGAATTTGAAGTCTTCTTACACTTTCAAAAGGAAATGCAGGCTTTGGTTACTTTCAAAGCAAAGTTCTGCTAGTAATTGGATGTAGTGTCGTCCAGCGGATTTATGCATATTTTTATTTTTATTCTTTATTTATTTATTTATTTATATATACATATTATATATATATATATTATAATTTTTCACTATTTATTGTTATTATATGTGCAGTTCATCCTTATCTATACTTTATCTATACTTCATGTATTTTGAAATGAAATATTTTATGTGGATTTGGTACCATTATGACAATGTAATCATAGCTTTAAGTTTAAATTGCATACGTTAGTCATTTTACTGGAGCTTGTCGAGACACGTCAGAATTATTATATTATTAATATTACAGAATTAAATGTAGCGTTTCACCAAAAAGGTAAAGTCTGAAAAACAGCTCAAGCTGAGACTCTTGCCTTTTTATCTACATGTGTAACTTCAGATTATGATATTTAAGGCTAAATTATTATTTAATGTAGATAAATAAAGCTCTTATTATTATTATTATTAGTAGTAGTAGCAGCAGAGCTCTTTGTGAAAGAGTTCGTCCTGGGAAGTACTGCCACCTTACCTATTTCTGCCGCCAAGCAGTAATGTCAGCATTACTGTATTCCGGTTTTGAAGGGTAAGGGTGCTGGTGAAATTACAGGCACAAGAGACTTGTCAACTGCGTCTCAGCGTCTTTGCGATTTAAAGCTCTGAGTGGCACTGCAACTGTTATGAACAGGCATGAAGCTTACCATCAGGCGCACGACTTGTTCGTACCGTCACTTGATATTATTAAAAAAAAGTAATGTAGCAAATTGATTTATTTCACAATAGCTACACAACATATTACAGGTATTGATTTTAAATTGTCATCCAAGTTTCAAACCTACTACATAAACGTGAGAGTAATTTAAGAGGCAATTCGCATGCAGTTGACGCGAGAAGTGCTTACCGGAGCTACAGCCAACGAAAGGCTCCAGATAAATCGAATTTTGGATGCTCTCACATAGCATTGGAAATTCGATTTTCACTATCGTTTTTCCCGGGTAAGTGAAAAAGAAATCTTTGCATGTCGCTATGTAGTAACTGGTTAGGAAGATCGCGACCCGATTATGTTACTAAATGTCGTAGGTTGCGTAGAAGGCATAAATGCAAGTGACGAGGTTCTCCTTATTGGCGTAACCGTCCGCTATCACGTAGGCCTAGCGGTTATATAGATCTTTCTTTTATGGATTAATCTATATTTAGCAGTGAACTTTGTAAAATAAACATTTTTAGTGCCTTGGCGAAGAATTCCTATGACAGAATTGCCATTGCTTTGCTTAAAGAATATAATTTACGTTAATAACTGTTAATATTTTTTATTTAAGAATATCTTGATGTTTACTATTTTTTTAACCGACTTCACAAAAGGACAAGTTTCTCAATTCGACTGTTTTTTTTGTATGTCACGCGGTTAAAATATTCCATCTCTATGGATGGCAAATTAGGGGATGAATCCGGTTTCGCGCCCTGCGTGCGTGCGTGCGTGCGTGCGTGCGTGCGTGCGTGCGTGCGTGC
>NW_020654748.1:1543482-1577610 GCF_003589595.1 Hyposmocoma kahamanoa
TGCGTGCGTGCGTGCGTGCGTGCGTGCGTGCGTGCGTGCGTGCGTGCGTGCGTGCGTGCGTGAGTGCGTGCGTGCGTGCGTGCGTGGGTGAGTGCGTGCGTGCGTGTCTCTGTGTTTGCAGGCGTTATTATGACGCGTGAGTATAGTTTTTATATTTTTAAAATGAAACTGTCGGAGTCATTATTTATCTATATCTACATAAGCATTGCAGTTGCAAGTAGACTGGGGCGTTCGCCAAACGAGTCGCGGAGAAAGTCACTTTCGCGTATCTCACTCCGTCTGTGAATCGGCGCACGCGTATACTCGATCCTTCCCAAAATTTCCTTTATTCAATGATCTAATTTGTTAATGCATTTCTCATACGTTTTCGTAAAATCGTACACATTATCATTTTGCCCAAATTACACTAGTGATTGCTTACACCTTTATGTTATTAATTTTGTAATCATTATTTAATTTTCCTTAAATATTGCTGTGTATTTTATGCTACTCACCATATTAATAAAAGCCTCAAACTGGGAAACTATTACTAATAAAGCAATTAATTTCATTTAAATAAAAATATTAATTATGTAAAAATATCAAAAAAATAAAGAAATGCAAATAAGGAATGAAATAATATTTTTCATTATTTTGTGTCACACATTGTATACTTTTAAATTATTATAAATTTATAACACTGCCCCAAAATAATCTGTCATATTTACAGAACAACTGAGTACAAATTGTCGAAATGTGGTTAATTTTTGTTTAGATATTTTGCCCAGTATTTTTATATATTATGTTTGTCAAAAGTACCTAAATGAAAACAACATAGGATTGGCAAAATTAAGTCTGGGAAGCACAACTCACGATTACAATCAGATAAAGTGTGCGGTCTAACTAACAATCTAATTCCAGAAGGGTAATGCAAAAATCTGAACGCACATCACATGCTCCAGTAGGAATTACACAACACCAGTGTGAATTGAACTGCGACATTGTCTAGACCAATCCTAATGCTACCGCACCAGGTATTTATTTCGTTTTGCATTGCCTTTATTAGAAAAGATTGTTACTTAGCGATAAAGCTGTCTTTGGTACAATCTTTTTATTTTTTATTGGTCTCTATATTTTGTTCTAGAGTGCAATAAAGAATTGTTTTGTATTGGTTATGGTAAGCTGCTGCTTTATATCCATCAATATAATAATAGGGTCGTTTATTTAAAAAGAGCTACCACTAAGGAATAAAATGAACATCGTCATGAAAAATGCTTATTGTAAAACCTTAAAAATAGTAGACACTTTTGACATGATATCGACAAATCGCATTACAACTAATTATCATTGCTATTAAATTAAACATAAAGCACAACACTCACGCACACATTAATTCAAACAGTTCATGGAATTCGTGTAGTGTGTGTGTAGCTGTGTATATACTCACAGCAGTATATGCACACACACTCACTCGCATACGAAATCCATGAACTGTTTGAATTAATGTTTCTTTGTTGTACTTTTTTATTTCTTTATTATTATTTTTTTCCTCATAATGTTCATCAATATTTTATTTTTAACCGACATCAAAAAAGGGGGAGGTTCTCAATTCGACTGCATGTTCTTTTTTTTGTATGTATGTTGCGCGATAATTCCGGTATTTGTGAACCGATTTTCTTGATTCTTTTTTTGTTGGAAAGGGGGTACTTCCATAGTGGTCCCATTTTATTTTGAAGAAAATCATCCACCTCAAAGGGTGGCTGTTCACGTATGAAGATTCATTTTTATAAATAGCGCCTAACTTTAATTTAGGAGCAATTATTTTAATAGTTGATTTTGCTATTTCTCCAATTCAAGGCGTTTTTCCGGTTCCGAGAACCGATTTTTATTATCTCCAGTGTCAAGTCCTGTATAGTGGCAAACTAGAGGACATTTAAATAAAACTTAGCAAATAGACGTAATTCCACGTACTTTTGAGATCGGTTTTTTTAGTACTCTGTACTGAGATTATTATTCTTGTTTTTTTTATAAGTGTATGTTAATAATTATATTCTTCGTCAGCCCTCGTTCACATGTTTCCCACTCAAGACCATAGTGATTAGGGAGAGGCTGAAAAACAGCGCTGCGGGTCTTATTTCCATGTCGTGTCCATAAACTGAGCCTCTACCTTTTGTTTCAAATATTTTCTATACTTGTTAAATTAGATTTTAAGAAAATACTGTACGAGACAATAAATTATGTCATTATTGTTACCCCTAGAGCTTCTAACTCGTTCTTCTCGGAAGTCAGCACAGTGAATGAGCAGTAGCTTAAAAATGACATTTTTAAGTGTATTTTACTTATAGAATAAATGATTTTTTTACTTTATAGCAAATAAATGTTACAAATCTCGTATGATAGTCTTTTTTAATGTGCCAACCAACCTTGTCTCAAACTACACTATGTTATTAATTAGCAGTAGAGCTCCTTGAGAAAGAGTTCGTCCAGGAAGTACCGCCACCTTACCATTTTCTGCCGCGAAGCAGTAATGTATTACTGCGTGGTTTTGAAGGGTAAGGCAGCTGGTTAAATTACAGGCGCATGGGACTTTGTTAACTTATGTCGCAGGGTGACAGTAGCAGTGACAGTGTCCCTCAGAACAGAACACCAGCCGCGCGACTTGTTCGTTCCGTAACTTGGTATCATAAAAGTAGACAAACAGAATTTAGTTCATTCCCCAAATTGGTCCCACCGGGAATTGATTCTCGTGATCCAGCGTATGCAGTGCAAACCGTTAAGCCACCGAGGTCGTTAGTTATTTGTGTATCACGTGTTTCGTTGCTATTAAGCTTGGAATTATAGAGGTAGGTTTGAGGGAAACGAAAGAAGCTACGAACGATTTCTTTTTATTTTTCATGACAGTCGAGAACTTAACAAGCCTGGGACTTGTAATTGTAGGAACTGGGCTGTATTTTTTCTTCGCTATTTATTTAACAAACGTAGTATACAAAGATTACCTGAAAATAGAATATAAGGTCAAATGTAAAATGTAGAGATCTGTAGTCTCTCAGTTCATAAAGCTCGATCGCTACGATGCTTCAAAACCAAAAGAGCGCAAAAAATAATTTGACAGTTGTGAAACTTGAGAACATTGCCTTTATTTACATTATTCCTCCTACTCCTCCTTTTGGGGGAAGAGACACACTCGTTCTCAGTTAAAACATCTAAAACTGATAAACAAAGACAAGTTTAGTGTAATTCAAAATTCTTACACTAGTGCTCAAAACATTTGACTTAAAATAAAGAATTCTCCTCTTAAATGGTTATAATGAGTAGTGCCACATAGAAGAGCCTCTTGAGACGGAAACTGTCCTGGGGCAAATCTTGATTCCCTCAGTGGCGAATCACTTCATGAAGGAGCATTCAGTTCACCATGATGAATGCCATCAGACGGCAAGTATAACAACTAACGTAACCTAACTAGGACGAGATAATCTGTTGTCTACCCCAATTTCTGTATTTTTTTATCTATTGACAAAGCCTAATGCTGAGTTTAGGTTGCAAATTCAAAATCTATTTCTATTAATATTTTTTTTTATTTCCATTTGCGGATATTTAGTTATATACGCCATAGTATAAATAAGAGCAAGTAGGGCAACTCCCACCTCTTCGGCTCGTGAATACCTACACTTCGCTCCGAGGGTAGGGTTGTCACATTATTATTTTAGGCGTACCTACAGGTTATAAACATAATTTGGAACAATTAAAATATTTATCACAGTATTCTGGAGCTACGTTGAAGTAACATGTGTTGAATGAAGTAAGTGCTTACGTTTTGATATTTTATACCTGTATCACGGGTTGGTATCTTAATTATGAGGTATGATTATGTAACAGAAATGAAATGATGAACAATTCTGAACGAGATACAAACATAAATTAAAGTATTTGATGTTTTTAATTTAATATTATAATTTGATGATTTTAATTTTATAATTAATGGCGCGTGGTGATCTGCGCTATGCAACGCGAGTGCACCGCGAGATTGTGCGAATGTTTTTATTATGATACTAAGGGATGAGAAGAGGAGAAGAGATCGACCTAGGCGCAGCTGCATAGACCAAATAAAGGAAAAGGCCGGTGTCGTGTTATATAAGGAGGTCTAGAAGCTTATAGGACAGAAGATTGGAAGATGCTCCACCGACAAGAGGATAAACTCTTAAGGATGATGATGATGACTAAGTGATGGGACGAACAAGTCATGCTCCTGGTGATAAGCGACACGCCTGTCCACAACAGTTGCACTGCCACTCAGAGCTTTAAATCTCAATGATCTGAGAGGCACTGCCACTGCGCCCGTCACCCTAAGTTGAAAAGTCCCATGTGTCTATAATTTCACCAGCACCCTTACCCTTCAAAACCGGAACGTAGTAGTGCTCACTGCTTGGCGGCAGAAATAGGTAAGGTTTCACAAGGAACTCTACTGCTTCTAAAATTGTGTGTGTCCGTAACTCCGTACACAAGGCGCGGCGGGTGTGTGCACATACAAGCAACGATGACACGTATGTATGCAGTTAATACACTTATTTTGTTATACTATGTATATGCTTTCCAATTTCATGCTATTATTGACTCCAAGATAATGAATTGCAAGAAAGAACAAGGTCAGGCATTAGACGATCTCTCCCTCGCAAATTGATAAAAATTATCTATCTTCAGACAGACATTTTGCTGCATACTTAATTGTTTTATACAACAGTAGAACAATTCGCATTATATTAATAAATACATTATTATTCTTAAATGATATCTCATAGATCCATCACAATAAAATTCATTGGCCTAAAACTATCTGTATCGTACGATCCAAGTTGCCACGGTTAGATCAACGCAGTACCGCTACCTTGCCCTAAGTCATTAGATACCAACTGGTTTGCGAGCCGTTTGCGAGACATTCACCTTAAGCTTGGACATTCGCAAATTGTCGACAGGAATGCCTTCGAATCGCCTTGGAAAGACTTCCTCAGGGAGCAGTGCGGGGCCCAAAACTTAATATTTGTTATATTACAATCAATTGTTCTTCTTCGATTGTATAGTTCAAAGGTATCAATCAAATAACAAAATCTTTCATCGGAACTCTCATTGAGTCGATTTAACAAAGGGTGAAGGTGTTTCTCGAAATTAGGACAAAAACTAATAAAAAATCCAGAAACTGAACAGAAAAATCCTTTACCTTTAATAGCTATCAGTAATTATGTGTTTTGTTTTAAGTTATTGTAGTAGAGATTTATTGTCATTATGTGCGAATTTAATATACTTAAAAAAATATACTATGTTCAAGTATGCTTACTACTTTGAATTACAAATAATAGAATAACAATTTATATCGACATGTTTTAGCACAACAATGCCATTTCTAAGTTTAGAAAATAGAGGAAAATATGCAGTCGTAATATATTTGCCTCTTCATGTTGTTTGATACTAACATTACCTTAGGTCGGCAAGTTTGCTGGATATTATTTTGTCCTTGGCAATATTACTTATTGATGGCTTAATTTACGTACTCAGACTAATAACAAATTACCAAGGATCGTACTCCGATTTTAATATAATAGTTCCGAAAAATCACAGGTGGTGAACAAATCACGATTTTTTAAACTAATTATTGAAAAGAAAATAAAATAAACAATAACCGTCATTAAAACTAGTTATCTGAGATAACTTATCGAAGTCTCGAGATTGACGATCCTGCACAAGGCAACATGATAAAATGACCGATGACATCACGGCCTCAGGCGCAACCGAAGATTAACAGGCGACCAACTAAATATAGAAAGTAAACATGTCTTAAGTGAATCATGTGTAGCTCGCTTCAGATGGTTCAAGTAAACATTGTGCTCTTGTACAGCTTAATTATGTTGCTTGTAGTGTACGTTATAGATTTAGGAATAAGAAATTAAATCGAAAATAGTAGCGTTGGCAAGTACAATTTCGCCTAAGATGCGTTTCAAAAATTTTCTTTGAACTACTAAATGTTACCGGCGTCGTAACTCTTAAAGAGATAAAAGAAATACCACTCAAAAGATATTGCTTCAAACATTTTAGTCACTGTCCCAAACCAGAACACATGCGTGACGAATCTCACGATAATCGCTCTTCTGGAGCGGAGCAAAAGTATGCATTCAAAACATAACCTCCAAAACGTTAACCTATTGTCCGTTGTCGTAAAAAATGCAGGCTGGTCGGGTCCGCGCCTCCCGGCTTGAGAGAGCGGAGCGCTAGTCGCCAGTCAGTCGCACTCCTACCGCGGCCCGAGCGCCTCGCCTTGCGCCAGAACTTCGAAACAACTTGCCAGTTGCCACTCGATAACTTATTAACCTATGAAGTCATCGATTGAATTAAGCATAGCCATCCACACTTCGTAATTGACAAATCTCAACTGTGTCTACGTAAATTCAAGTTCCGAATTTCGACAGTTTGACAGTTGTGAACTCCACAAGTGACCGTGAAAAGTTTGGTGCGACCTGATTGGTTGATTGTTTAGTGCAAAGAAGTGTAAAACATGAATGGGACGCCAACTAGGAGGCCCAAGAGCGCCTTTTCTGAAGCGGTAAGATGAACTCTATAAAAAACTATTTAGGAGAAAAAAGTTTTGACGGACCAGTCTAAGGTGTGTAAAAGAGATGGATCGAGCAAATTAACGTGTGTAAACAAGATAGGCGTCAAAAGTTCTGTTTATCAACTGGCCAGCTTCCACCTTATCATGACATTTGCGATTGCAATTTCGATCTGTCGCATTTTTATTGTGGTTAAACTGTTATTGCTCCCACAAATTGAGTTTATAGTCACTTGGCGCGCTTGGAATTGTTTTAACAACAACAATTTGCTTGTTACAGTCATGACACTTTACGTTTGCTTTTTGGATTGGTACTTTATTGATTATCTATGCCGAGATATGGACGTTTCCGTCCTTCTTATCACTTTTAATCAATCTTTCTTTGATAACTGTAATATGTTGTTGTGCAATATTTACTTTATAATCTCATCGTTAAGTATTTACTAAACGATAATGATTTTAAATCATCGGTTTTAACCATTTATTTTTAGTTGTTACCTAATCATATAACACACGCCCATCCCATAACCGTTGACAGCGAGTAAATTGTAAAACTGGATAACCATCAACACAGCTGATTGCACACCTGCTTATACAAAATTGTCTGTAATATAACGCTGATCATCTGTAACTTACTTTTTAATTGATACAAACTTATTGATTAAAATCAAAGTATAAAGAATAACGCAATTGATATTGTTTATAATTTATTTCTCAACATCGGTTTAATAAATGAATATACGTACACATATGTGTATATAATTTTCTAGTATCTTCAATACCAAATTAACAATTTAAGCTAGAAATTAATTGGCGTAACGGAACTTGTCACAAATAGAACGTTTTTCATATACGTTTAAAAGTCATTTCGATCTAAAACAGTTATTTGTTTGTCGATATCATTTTTATTGTACTTAATCTTATTACAAATTTGAATTTCAAATGTTATCTTTTATTCAATGAAGAGAGAGCTGTTTTCGGCGATAGGTAGGTACCCGAAGTTGCAGAACGAAGTAAATCTAACAATATTAAAGATATTTTGTGATTGAAAAACAAGTGAAACAAGTTCAAAGCAATGATTCACTAAAGAATGTAACTTCCTTCTGCGAGTCGTTAATCCCTAATTCATCAAAGGCCTTGAACTTGGGGTGTTGCGCATGACGAAACACGACAACCTTTCAGCGATTGACTTTATTCGATCACGAACGTAATCGAATTTTAATAAGCTACTAATAACTAATTATATGTCGTAAATATGTTGTTTTCCTGGTTTCACTGAGCTTAAGTGATAATTTATCCAAAGGAAAATGTCCAGGCCATATCCATATCCAGTCCTTGAAAGACAAAGTGGAAGTTTATTTGATTGACGCTTGTATTTTTATTTATGACATGATGCTTAAGCATTATCTAGCACAAAAATAATTTCATTTTCCTTTCTGATGCTACTGTAGAGGATCCTTGTTTCAAAGACACCGTCCGTTTCCGTTCTATCCGTTTATAAAGTTTTTACTTTCAATTGGTTAGACACATGAATCGCGTACTTTGCACCTATTCAGTGCACAACGATAGAATATATTGTTAGTTCTTTAATAGAGTCTTCAAGAACGCTTCACATCATGTTAATATTTCGTTTGGTTTGCGGTTACCGAAAGATTGTGTCTGCGTGACATATTTTCGTTTTCGTTTACAGCACGATGCCAAACATTATCTATTAAAAATTTTTCCTTGCTGCCGAGACCGAATTGATTATACATTAGGATGGACCGAATAATGACTGATTCTCAAAATACGAAAAATATTTTCACGTAATATGGCCGACAGGTATTTTTAGGTTCGTCAATAACTTTCAGCATTTACTTTAGTGGATAACTTTGCTAAGAGTGAGACGTTGTGTTGTTGACCTCGTGACGTAAGAACCGTGATATTGGCCTTGGAGGAGTGGCAAATCGCGCGTGAAGAGACGTAACGAGGAACTCAAGACGCCCTCATGCATGATCTGTGACACAGTGACACACAGTTTGAGCAACTGCGCTCTTAATGGATTATTAACATGACGTTTGAAGGGCTCTTGGGAAGAATCTATTATAATAAATAAATAAGTAAATAACGCACACACTCAACATAGCCCCGCACTAAGGAAACCCTGTGTCACGGGTGCCATGGACACACACATAGACAACCACAAATTACACCCAAACTCACGAGAGAAATAAATGTAAGCCATACAAACATTTCTCCCGGCCCAGGAATCGAACCTAGGACTGCGTGGCAGTCCGGCATGGTAACCGTTCGGCTACGGAGGCAGTTAAAAGTTATTAAGAGTCTATACAACCTCAAATGACTTTGGTTGATCCCGCATAACAATGAAAGTGTTAAAACCATTGACTTACAATTATATGGACGTCGGGTCCGCGCTAAAAAGTGTCCGCACTTGTAAGGCGCTAAAATCGTATACAGAGCGCGACACTCCGCTTTAGTCTTCATTTGTTCTACTGACAGCGCGATACTGCGATGACATTACAATTTAAATTTCGAATAGGTAGACTTGGGACATTTTTTTCGTGGTTTTCGTATTAGACCCGTCGTCCATTTATTTGTAAGTCAATGGTTAAAACAATCACTTTGGAAAAAATATATTGTAAAATTAAGGATATATTGATTATACAATGTGTAAACACGATTCCTAAACATTTTCACGATAGAAAGAAAACGCAAACTTACCTCGAAATTTTACAAGAAAGCGTATTCAATAGGTACTTTACATATACCAACTAAACTAAATAGAATATGTATATGTCGTATAAATATAATATGCGATAAATATTTTTTAAATGGCCTTAATTTCGTTTTTAAAACAATAAATTCTGAAACAAAGCCAGGGTTCCTGCTGCTGGATCCAAACAAAACGAACAGTATTAATACGGAAAAAAAATGAATTTATACTAAGGTAGTATTGAGTCTTAAGAACCCAGATCATTTAAAATTTATTGTGCTTGTAATAGGTAGAAAGGTTTCCAACATAGTTCTAATGTCTTCCTTGTTAGAACAAGGTTCATTTACAGCTTTATCAGGAAAGATAATTGAATTCTTTTTATATTAGACATGGCTTGTCATCACGGTATAAACAAAAATGTCAGTGAAGTCGCACCTTTGGTGTAATAATGACACATCTGCAAAACTTTTCAGGAGAGAGGTTTGAAGATTCTACGAACGAAATTAGTCTAATCAGTTTTATGCTGATATATAACTAATATAATTTGGTTCACGCAGTGATAAAAGCACTTTTAATTTATAACCACATGTGGCTTCTACCTAGGGTACGAAATAAAGTTAAACTTTGATTAGAAATATTTATATCAAAGACAAAGGATCCATACAATTCGGGCCCAAACATGTATCTCAAGTACTATTACATATTGTTGAATAAAAAATTACGGCGAATTCATAAGGAAATAAAATATAATTTATTGATCACTTGTACCACTCAAAATTATCATTCGAACATATAAATGAGTTGCAACACAATAATTATACCTACATGGCAATGTCTATGCTTCAAATGGTAGGCACCCAGTTATCAGGACTATTTAAAAAATAGGTCTAATCGTCTTAATTAATATGCACTACTTCTTTTACAATTTATTAAACGACTTCAAAAAAGAAGGAGGATGTCAATTCGTCTGTATTATTTTCTTTTTTTTGTATGTATGGTACGCGATACCTCAAGTTTTCTTTAACTCAAATTTGTGAACCGATTTTGATGATTCTTTTTTTGTTGGAAAGAGGGTACTTCGGTAGTGGTCCCATTTAAATTTGAACAAAATATTCCACCTCTAAGGGTAACCAACTAGGGGATGAACCCGGTTACGCGCACTTTCCGGTAACCGATTTCAATATAAAACTTGGCCAATGGATGTAATTCCACGAATTTTTGAGGTCGGTTTTTAACACTCTGTACTGAGATTATTCATTGCGAGTCCATTATTACATTATTACAATAGCTAATAAAGTTAGCTAAAAGACTATGTCCCAAGCTAAACTATTTAAGTGTCACATAATGGTCGGTCCACACGTCAACGTCATAGACTTTTTATTCCTGTGTTTCGTTTGATTCGCTTGTCTGGGGTATTACTTTCTTTTTGATATATTCATCACTGACTTAAGGCTATTTTTTACAGATATTCTTTCGATCGATTATTAACTACAGTGACAGCTGTCAAATTACGATAATATAATTGTAGAATTACATTTTTCAGCGATTTCTATTAAAATTAAAAAGATTTCAGGTAATGGACTTAAGTTGTACCTCGGTACACAAATAGGCAAAAAAACGATGGGATCATTCGTCTTTACATTTTTTCTTTGTATAATGATAATAACAATAACCTGCTAACAAACAGAGAAAATAAAGGAAGGATAATAATAATAATAAGACATTTATTCATAAGAACATTTACAATAATAACCTAACCTCCGGTTAAAAAAACCGACCTCAAAAGTCATTCATCCCCAAGTTTGCCACCCTTAGAGGTAGAATATTTTCTTGAAATTTAAATGGGACCATATCTCAGGTACCTTCTTTCCAACAAAAAAAGAATCATCAAAATTGGTCCACAAATGGCGGAGTTATCGCGTAACATACATACAAAAAAATACATACCACGAATTGAGAACCTCCTCCTTTTTTGAAGTCGGTTAAATAGGTTAACGCTCACAATAATAACGCACACACTCAGCATGTCGCGAATTATGTCGCGATTTAGTTTTGTAATAACAAGCATTAATAAATTTAATCTGTTATGATACGTAAGAGTAGGGAACTAACACGGCAGTACAGGCTTCTCAAATGAAGGTGAGATATTAGGCGTCTGCTGGGAGTGCACTGGTTGGTCGGTACTATAGTTGGTAAGTTTGCACAATGTTTATTACTAACTTTGACACAGTATTTGTTGACTAGACAGCCTGAAGATAATGTATGATGTATCAGTTACAGAATTAGAATGAGACTGCCACTTGTACTAAAGGTATAAGGGTGGCAGCGGAAGGGCTGTAGGGGTGTGTGTGGAGGCCCATCATAGGGATCAGAGGATCCCACTAGTTCAGATCCAGAGGATCGATATGAGGTCAAGGACCTATTAGCACAATTATAGCAGTCCTATGAAGTAGAATGGTGTTAGAAGAAGTGTAATGGAGAAAAAATGCTCTATTTAAAGGTTGTTATAATAGAAAGAATGTCGCATATGTAATTTACATTATTGTTGAACCTTAGGCGTGACGACACAACAAGCCCCGCACTAGAGAAAACCTGTCTCGCGGGTGCCAAGGACTAACAATACACGAACGAAACATAGACAACTACAAATTACACCCAAATTCACGAGCGAAATAAATGTAGGCCATACAGATATTTCTCCCGGCCCGGGAATCGAACCTGGGACCTTTGCGTGGCAGTCCGGCAAGGTAACAGTTAACAGTAAAGAGTTTCGGAAATGTGGACTCTAGTGTCAATGAAAAGGTTAGAACCTCAGCAATACTGCTGCTGTTCAGATTCCACCTTCATACATGGACATCCGCTGTTGACATTTGTCAAACGTCGCAAGAATTACATTTTAGATTTATAGGACGTACTTAAAATTAATATATTTATATTGTTTCGAAGAGCGAGCTGATGGCATTTAAGGCAGGTACTAAGTGTTACAATATTATACCTAATCTAACACTTTGCGGCGCTCCTTTAAAAATAGTTTCGAAATTTAAGTACTTGGGTCATTGGGTCACGGATGACCTATCTGACAATAGCGACATCGAGAGGGAGCGTAAGTCGTTGACTGTTCGTTGTAACATGTTGGCCCGCAGGTTTGCACGCTGTACGAGACAAGTAAAGATTACACTGTTTAAATCTTATTGTCAGTCCTTTTACACGTGCAGTCTGTGGGTCAACTATATGCAGAGGACATACAACGGCCTGCGCGTGCAATACAACAACGCGTTCCGGGTGTTGCTGGGGCTGCCGCGCTATTGTAGCGCCTCGGGGATGTTTGTGGAGTCGCATACAGACGGGTTTGCAGCCATTATGCGCAAGAGGTGTGCCTCGATGCTAAGCCGCTTGCGCGGCAGCCCCAACCGCATCCTGAGCGCGTTGTCTGCACGCTGGGACTCGCCGATGTTCGCACACTGGATGCGACTTCATAGCATACCATACACCACCATACACCATACACCATACAAGTGCATAGTTTTATTTTGTTTTTTGTATTTTTGTATTGTGTAACTAACCCTTAAAATTAAGCATTTTGTAATTTTAACTAACAATCTATGGACCCAGTTCCGAATTAAATGATTATTATTATTATTATTATTATATTATTCCGATGAGCACACGAGTATATATATTACATATAAAAGAACATTAAATACCGGATACGAACGGTATAAAATATCGCTTAAGGTCAATTAAACTAGGGAAACAATATATTTATTACCAACTATTCGTTTAGAAATTCGATTACATTCATGATCGAATAAAGTCGACCGCTGAAAGATTGACGTGTTTTACCAAACGTAACACCCAAAGGTCAAAGCCTTTTGGGAAATAGGGGTTAACGACTTGCAAAAGGAAGTAACATTCTTCAGCGAATCACTGCCACAAACTTCTTTCAGCTGCGTTTTTAATTACAAAGTAACTTTAGTATTGTTGGGTTTACTTTGTTCCGCAACTTCGAGAAACCACAAAACCCGTTCTCTTTTTATTGTGTAAAACGTGACATTTAAAATTTATTAAGGCGAGGTATTTCAACGTTGATCGAGTGTCCCGCAATCCGCTTGCAAAAAATTAAATGATTAAATAAAAACAGGCTGAGAAAATTTAACACAGATCTGACGTTCACAAGCGCCCGATGGCGACAGATGGGTCAGCGGGCAACACGGCGTATCTATATGCTCTAAGAGTATATGAGTCCCCTCTGTCAAGGTACCTACAAGCAAAAAAAATCTATCGCACAATAAACACTACTTCGGACTCAATGTTTTTTCATATCCATTATCGAATTCACCGCGTCAAGTGCTCCACGAAATATGCCACTTTCACTGCGCCACATAAAATTGCAAAAAGAAATCCGTTTCATCCAGTCTAGTCAAGGGTGGAATTACACTTCATATACTAGTGATGGTAACCTATCACAAAGTCGAAAATTTTTTTGTCCGAAATAACGTTTGTTCGAATTTTCGTTACACCGAAAACCGAATTATAACGAAACAGTTGTTCTTTCAGGATATGTTGATTGTTTATCGCAAAGATACGATTAGGTTCGGTTAAGTTAGGTTTAAAGAAAAACACTTTTTTCTTCTCTTTTCCTCTCAAAATTACTTTCGAGGTTATGAAATTTCGACCAAACGTTATTTCTGGACAATGTCATTTCGGACTACGATAGGTAACCACTGGTGATTAACTAGTACGTAATACATATCGACACCATCACGTCGATAACTTTCCGTCTCTAGCATATTCATGAGAATCGATTTTTTTATTGACCTATTCTGTGTACAGATATGATATGAATGTGTGTTTTATTTGTATATATGTAAAAATAAGCTAGTGTTGTCGATTTTTGTTTGTGTGAGACCATAGTGACACAACTCAATACCGCATCTGAGTGCACCTGTTTGCTTGTAGTGTTGCAGCACATTCTTTAGACAGTATACATCGCATCATATATTTTTTGTAAGGCCGTTATTTCATAGTAGATACCTAAAAAAATTTATCTAGCAAAACAGTTATCCCGCTTCTCCTTCGATAAGTCGTCTTAATGTAAACTGTGGTTTTTGTAAGTTACTTTATAATATAAATACATAGTTAAGCTTGTGGATCGTGCATTTCAATTAAAACACGCAATAGGGGTAGCTCAAAGGGGTGTCGCCCTAATGCGTCGTAAATTCATTAGAATAATAATTGGTAGCCTTTAACCACATGTAGGTGTGACACAAAGACAGACAAATATATAAACACCTTTTCACAAATATGACACAGATAGACATTAACATACAAATAAGAAAGAAATAGAAAGTGAAAGGGCACTGACTCAACATATTGCTTAAATTCCGTAAGGCGCTGGCCTTGTGAATGTGAATATGAAAAAATAAGAAATATCACTTAGTAAATAAATATCAAGTTGTCAGGTTTTCGCGTTTGCTACCTATTGGAAATGATTCTATCATGGATAGATATACACTTTATCGCTCACACATACGATCATAAACAGTATACATAGATAACCCCGGTTTGTTAAGTAAAATAACGGATAAGTAATGTATATAGGTCGAATTTCGAATTCGAGTAAAAATTCGACTTAAATACGTGAGATATTCGTTATTTTACAGTCTCACAGTGGTTTTCTTCTTACTTACAAACAACTTAAAACTAACGTGGAAATATACGTTCAGATTTTTCGAGCATAAAAACTTTCTATAGGGTGATAATGTAATGAAAAAGCCCGTGAGCATAATTTAGGACATTACGGTCGACTTTGCCAGCACGTCATGAGTTCATGACACTGTTTACAAGCAAGTGTAATGAAAAACAAATATACGCGACTTAGATTGGAAAAAGTAGTTTTATTTCTAATGTCTGTTAGGAAAGTTATACCTTCAAAACTTATGTAGATACCCATATTCCAATTAGATATATGTAAGTGCATAAGCTAGTGGAATGTAAGTTCCACGACCACAAGTTAGTAGTAAGATTCTTGTGATAGCGTTCAGAAGGTGTTCAGAAATAGACTCAGTGTACGGCTTAGAGACAAAATAAATAATAATAAATAATAACGCACCCACTCAACATAGCCCCGCACTAGGGAAACCCTGTGTCGCGGGTGCCATGGACACACACATAGACAACCACAAATTACACCCAAACTCACGAGAGAAATAAATGTAGGCCATACAACCATTTCTACCGGCCCGGGAATCGAACCTGGGACCTCTGCGTGGCAGTCCGGCATGGTAACCGTTCGGCCACGGAGGCAGTTTAGACAAAAATTATTACAAAGTAGTCACTTTCATGTCAACAGTTGATCTAAAAAATCAGTCGATATTTTAGTTCAACTGTTGACATGAAATTACTGCTGAAGTGTCGATACTGCTTTAGCTAGAATTTAAAAAAAATCCCTTTTTTGACATTAGCTATATTTCACAATTTATTTTTTACAAACGAAATTATAGTTTTAAAATGTATATCGCATAGTATACGTATTCTACTTAGTTCAGTTGATATAAAAAAAAAATTGGTATATGTAAGTTACCTATTGAATACAGCGGTTTTCCTGTCAAATTTCGAGGTAAGGTTGTGTTTTTTGTCTACCGTCAAAATTTTCAGGAATCGTGTTTTCACACCGTATCAGTGTATATCAATTTTACTATATATGTTTTTTTCACTGTTTTGCGGCATCAATCAAAGCCATACAATGTCTGTACAATGTGATAATGATATATAATATTTAAAAGTTTGACATTCACAATTATAATTTCCGTGTTATTAATTGACTGATTATTTATTGTGCATGTTCAATGACCTAATATAATGAAATTTATATTAAGTCAAATTTTGCATGCCTAATCAGGTAAAATATGTGTTCTATTATACTATGTTCCATCTTTCTTTCGCCATGATGTAAGCAAATAAGGTTCATTCCAAATTTCAAATTGCCGTCAAATAATGTAAAGTGAGCATTACTGCATTCCAGTTTTGACAGGTAAAGCGGCTGGTGAAATTACAGACACAAGAGCCTTGGCAACTTATGTCTCAGCGACGGCCGCAGTGGCAGTACCCTTCAGATCATTGAAATTTAAAGCTCTGCTATCTCCAATCACACGACTTGTTTGTCCCGGTCTTAGCATCATAAAAAAAATCTCTGTAGCCCACGCTTTGCACTGTAAGCTCCGTTTATAAAGGTTCCGCGTGCGATTCTCGATAGGAACTTTTCTAAATTACTTCTGGTCTGGGTGTTTTATGTGTTAATTTCAACGGAAACACATCAGTTGGGGTTAACACGCCAACGATCACTATAATGAGCGGTCTCGCAGTGCTGCACTGCTCAAATCTATCGCACACAACGCTAATCGCTGGGCCACCGTAGTCGTAAAATATTACAACGAACGGTATTGCTTTACATTACACTTGCCTACTTGATATCATGTATTACATTTCCAGATAAAAAGATAGCCTTGTTTCTTGCCGCTTCACCGAGGAACTTATTTATCGAATTGATACCATTCCGTTATTCTGTTTGGTATACAGAAAATAACGGGATCAAAAATAACTTTGATTTTTTCCGTGTTTTATAAATTTCCAATCGACTGTGCTATATTCCAAGAAGTTATCAGGATAATATTCTTGTAAAGAAGTTTTGCAGCCTTAATTTTTTATCTAAAATTAAATTTGTATCCGCAAAACTTGCAGTAAACTCTTTCAGAGAAAAGCAAACAATCATTCACAGATAAATCTTCTAAATAACTATTCAATATATTGCGTCTTACGTCAAACGAGATATACATGTGTCTAGCCAATGTAACAGTCTGTCTAAGCAATATATTGTCATGGACAATCAACACGTGTCGAAGCCAAGCATGACTGTTTATAAATATTTGCATTTTAACAATAACAATTTCAATTGATCGAGTTGAATTTGCAAGGCTAAACTAGAATGTATTTAAAAAAAATCAGGGGTCCCGCAGGGTGTGGTTTTAGGTCCAAGCTTCTATCAAGAGCCTTTGAGATGCACTTATACTGTGAAATGTAGGAAATGGAACTTATTGATAATTATTATAAAGCCTGTTTCTGAATAAGAAATCGCCCTGATTAGAGAAAATAGACTTTATTTTAAGACAATGTTTAACAAATAGTGACACATGTACTACCTAAAACAATTTTTTTTGTTTTGAATAGCAGATTGTCTTACAAAAGAATATAAAATTAAAAAAGCTTCGCTTCTTTTCTTTAAATAAGACTGAATACGATTTGCACAGGAAATTAATTGTTTCGGTGATTTCGTATTGGTGCTACCGCTGATCCGAAAAATAAAATTACCTACCTCATATCTACCGAAGGGAAAAGATGTTTGGGCATCGAATACATCACGACAGTTATCTTAGAAGCTTCATAGAAGGAAAGATCGCAGGAAAGGACTTAGGAGAAGTTATGTAGTTGAAGCACTGAACAGAGTTGGTTGGTAATTACTCCACCGATAAAACCCTAGCTCTTAAAAATAAGAAATAAGACCTCGTTCCAAAAATAGTACGTAAAATTGAAACATGTCAACGAACTTTCCTCCACTGCTTCGGGTCGGACCTTCTTTAAAGTTACTTCCGTTATATTTACACAAATACCAAAAATGGTCCAGGTCAATGAAAGTGTTTATCTGACACTGTAATATTACTTGGAGCTTTTTTTAGCAATTGGTTTTTAATATAAGACGTCTTAAGGTGACATCAATGGGACTAAACCAATTTTAAAGCAGGACATTATCGCTTCGGATGCGATCTGAGTCCATTTCAATTATTAATGGGGCCAAATGGACGACAGCCTAATTCCTTTGAACTTTCAAGTTGGAAGGTGGAACAGATATTGAGTTTAGAATTTAATTTTGTATGAAATACTTGAAGTGAACTTAGAAAGGATCTAAACTATTCACAAGACTAAATTAGTGTCTGTCTGTAAAAAAGCTTTTGAAGTAGTGATTAGTCATGATTGACTGGGTTGGTGGGGTGTATGTTACAATTTCGACAAATAGCTTTGTGTTACCTCGCCGATTTACAGATTTTCTCCCGATGATCTCTTCCTTTAAAGTGGCATCTGTACGTGAAAAACAGTAAGAAAACCAATTACCTACGTTTGTATTGGCATGCGTGATGCGTGTAGAGATAACAATCATAATAATATGCTCAAGAAAATATTGATGCTTGAAACCGCCAAAAGATAACCGGCAGACCATGTGGACCCTGAGATTATACAAATGCGCCTGAAGTGACGTACGAGGACTAGGAGGGTCGGCCCCAAAAGAAATGGGACGTAAGGCCAGGACAAAGAAAAGATCTCTTACTTTGCCGCCAAAGGAAAACATAATTTAATCTGTACAAAGGTTCGAAAATACGTTATAGTTACTTGTGTGTATGTCTTCCATATTAAGTTCACAGATTCAGCGAATGTAAACAATGAAACCGCATAGACATTTACAAATGAACTGGTAAATTATTCTGCCTTATGACCTGGTTGCGAGTCATAGGTCTCAGGTTCACATCTGTTTAATGTATACTATGTAATAATATTAGTAATTTGGCAGCACTGCGCCCTGAATGGCAAGTAATTGTGAAGAAGCTAGTCCACGAGCTTGAAGAGCAGTGAAAAGCTGAACTCGATGCTAAATGTGACGATATAAAGGACCGCCCACCTTCCGTCATTAACTATAATTACGCTGGTGTAATTATGCACTCACGTGCCCTCAATGTGCACGAGTGTTCGCCATGAAGATTAGCTACATTAATAATTTTCGAGCGCATCAGCACCAACCCAACTAGGAATCGAAGTGGCCATTGCATGCATTATAGCGGAAAAGTTGACTGGTTTCTGGCGCGCTACAGTGGCGTGGTAGCTCTATCAGCACCCTGACCGCGTTGTTATATTGTACACGTAAGGCGTTGTAAGCTCGTTAAATGTACCGGCACCACAGCCTGTTCTTAATACTGTAATGGCTGCTAAAGTGGGAGTATTTCGAGTAATAATTATTACAAAATTGTGAAAATGATCTTGTTAATACAATTAATAGATTCAGGCGTTACTTTGCGGAAGTCCATGTTAATAACAATGGCAGCAAATTAAACCCAGTGATGGTTAAATCGTGCAAAATAGCTGCGCCTGTGTTGAATATTTTTCCATGCAACTACAGTCACAAACACCACCACCAAATATACAGACACGTGTTTCGCCTCTCCACGAGGCATCCTCAGGAGCAGTTGATTGCTCGACCGTCGGCCAATTCGGAGAGTCATATGGGAAAATTAACTGCATGAAAAAATATTCAACACGGGCGCAGCTATTTTCACGATTTAGCCGTCAATGGGTTCGCTGAGTAACAAAATTAACATTAATAGACAAATTTGTCTATTTTATTTCTATAAATTAAGTTGGGAAATCTTTCTGAATTATTGTACTGTAAAGACCCCAGCAAAACAAAGACTTTCAGTCCGATAGTCGGCTAGCGCGCATAGTGGGCCGACTAAACAATTTGGTCGGCCGATTGTTCTCGAAAATTTTACAACCAATAAGCTGCTCTTGAAAAGAGCGGTTGCATAGTGAAAATTAAATTGTCCGAAATATTGTTAGTACTTTTATACAATGGAAGAATTGGACCAAGAAGAGGAACTGAGTGTATTGGATACATCGGCAGACTGACAAGAAAAGCGCCTTACTGATTTAACAGGCGGTCCATAGTGCGCCGACAGGATCGGTTTGAAGGCAATCGTGTGGCCCAAAAAAGTTATTAATCTGCTGACACCGAATCTTTATAATGTGCATACATGCATATTTGTTCATACTGATCAAGGACCAGAGAGAACTATCAGCCGATAAAAAGTCTGCAGTGTGCGAGATCGCTAATAACCTTTATTCTCAAAACGAGGACCTTTCTGCTCGTCGTCAGTTTTGGAATGGAGCTTTGCTTCTGAAGATTAGGTAGCAATGGGTGAATATTTTAAAGTAAAGATTTTGGTAACACGTGTTCTGTTTGTGAATATTAATCGATGGCTAGGGACAAATCTAGTGGAAAATAACCACGCGCAATTAAGCTTGATCAAGATAAATAACAATAAAATTACAAGCGTTTTATCTGAGCGTTGTGTTGCTACATTTGCTATATATATGTACTCGTATATATATATGTAGCAGTAGAGCTCCTTGTGAGAGTTCGTCCAGAGAATTACTGCCACCTTACTGATTTCTGCCGCTAAGCAGTAATTTGACTTTTAGTACGAATTTAGAAAGTAGAGTAAGTAATACAATGCAAAACTGTTTTGACCTGGATTATACATTTTTCTATGTCATCCTGACGAACCGCTAGCTGTCAAGTCAATTTGAACATTGGGAAAAATAACCCCACTGGCTAGACCACTCCGACCACCAATCAGAGCAACGGGAAACACCGGTAGTGAGCATTACCGTCCTCCGGTTTGGAAGGGTGAGGGTGCTAGTGAAATCACAAGCACTTGTCAATACTTATATTTCAGAGTGACGGACGCAGTGTCAGCGCCTCTCAGATCTTTGCGATTTAAAACTCTGAGTGGCAGTGCAAGTGTTATTGACAGGTGTGTAGCTTACCATCAAACGCACTTGGTCGCCCTGTTACTTGATATTATAAAAAAACGTATTACAATTGACTGAACAAATTAACGCCGTTGAATTCCAACAAAATCTGACTAAATAGAAGCATTGTAGCGGCGGCACTGTAGCGCTGCAGGCACGCCACTTCTAATTTTCATACAATATTTAGAATCGTAGTTAGAGTGCATTTTATGAGGCATTACCTGGTTTATTTATTGTAGAATTATAATGATTTTTTTGGTAATGGTCCTAAATATAATGATAATATTTTCAGGTATACATAAATAGTAGTTTATATAACTGTTACATAATGAAAGACATTCAAATACGAGTGAAGGTTTATGAAACGAGCTGACAGCCGAGTTTCATAAAAACATCTCACGAGTCTCACATACACTGCTTTATCTACTCACATATTATAAGCTCTCGGTCATGTGTTCAGGAACCGCATGTTACGACTGGCGAAATGGCGACAAATAAATACTTTTCTCACGCATATCACACAACCGTAGTTTTTATTTTTAATTGATAGACAAACTAGAATCGGCCCCAATTATCATATCGTTCGATATCAAGTAACGTGTGAAATTGTCAAAATTATTTGCTATTGACATTTCATTTCGAATAAAACTTCATCTCGACTGATATTAGAATTGAGGTCCAATCAAATTGTTTTGTTTTTCAGAGATGTTCGAAATTTGAATGTAATAAGCAATAATAACATTTTCACAGATAAGAAATTTGTTCTAACAAAACAGTTTACCTTTATGCTGGTCGTACTTTGCGGTTTTTGAACACATTATAGAGAGTTTATGATATGTGTGTAGATAAACAAATATTTAATAATAATAAATAAATAAATAATATATAAGTGTAATATTTAAATAAAGATATTTTATAACATCATTTGAAAGCGCCCTAAATGTTGAAGAAAAATCATGACGTTGGATTATATAATATAATATTAAACATAACTGGTTGAAGACTGTACCGCCTCAGTCAACCGTGACCATGGGACCTGTAAAAGGCCCGAAACGTCGGTTTGTTTGAAAAAACAAATATAAGCGATTAAAATCCGGAAAAATAGTTTCATTTCCTAATCATTGTTTAAATTCAATACAAACCATCATTGTTTTTTTTCTTCCGTGTTATTCACAGTAACACAAACTTAATATTTCTACTACAGTCGGTGACAAGCTCAAATGACACACAATGTCTTTCCTTGAATTTAGTAGTCGTTGATAATATTATAAATTTTTCCATGTTGCGTACCTTAACATCCTAAAAAGATGTGGTAACGAAAAGGCGCAAGAAGGACAAAATTTGCAAATCATATTTAATCACCGCGATTCAATAAACGACTGCCGAAACGGCAGATCAATTTGACTCTTCCCATGAATATCTTTCCTTATAACTGTCGTGTGCTAAATTCGTAAACCACGTACCTCCATTTATAATGTGAACTTTTGAGTAGGCACAATAAACAGAATTACTGAAAATAATGTTGTATGACAATCTATAATTACTTCTATTTTACAACTATAACATTTGATCTTTAATAGTATTTTACGCAATAGTTGTGTCTAGGACAGACATAGCAACACTGCCCGCGCTGCGAGTTGGCCGTAGTCAGTAAAAATAACTTAGGGTCGTATTCCAGAACTCTACTCAATGCTCAAGTCAGGATTGCACTGGCAACAGTATGATTTCGAGTGCTTTAAACCATACTCAAATCCTGACTTGAGCATTGAGTAGAGTTCTAGAATACGACCCTTACAATTTCGTACCTTAGTAATCAAAGGTACAAGATTTGAAGACCTAATTGCATAATAATTGCATGCAATTATTTACTAGGAGTATACACGTATAAAATAATGAAACCACTATTTAATGTATATTTCTTTTTCAATCCTGCCAACAAGCGAATTTTTTTTATTTTTTTACAAACGAAATTATAGCCATTTCAAAAATATATACCGTATGGTATACGTGTTCTATTTAGTTTAGTTGATAAAATAAGTTTATGTTTTTTTCTATCGTGAGCATTTTTAGGAATCGTGTTTTCGCTAATGTATAGCGTTATTATTTAACAAAACCGTGACTGATTTTCCGAGTTAAATTTTCATTAATATGTTATAATTAGTACATTACATTTGTTTAATTTCAACGTGATCTTAACAAACCTTCCTAAAATTGAGTTTGTTGGCAATGCCACGGTAATTTCGTTCGTTAATTGAACAGATTATTAATCATTCGCAAAATAATTTATTTTTGTTGTATATTACACGTGTACTGCGTGTCAGAAAATTAATGAAAGTGAAGAATGTTCTCGACGATTAAATCGAACGATTTACATGAGGTAAACACCCGTACATCTCACTGACCATTATTAAAACTGTCCTGCACCTGGTAGTAACCGACACGCCTGTCCATAACAGTTGTTGTACTGCTTTGAGCTTTAAATCGCAAAGATCTTAGGGGCACTGCCACTGCGCCTGTCACCCTGGGACATAAGTTGACAAGTCTCATGTCGTGTCTGTCATTTCACCAGCATCCTTACCCTTCAAAACCGAAACGCAGCAATGCTCACATTACTGCTTGGCGGGAGAAATAAGTAAGGTGATAACTGAACTTAACTGGTGTAAATTACTGTTGTAGTAAGTTCTTATTGGGATGACAGAGGGAAACCAGGTTTTTCCAATAGGGTGCTTTTATTTGACAACATATACAACGTCGGTGGTGAAGTGGGAAAGGACTCCCCCTAATCGGCACGTAGTCGAGGTCCCGTACGCACGTTCCAATTAGGAAGCGGCTCAGGGTGCAACAACTACGTGTTACGTTTTAAAGCGCAGTTCCAACTAGGAAGCAGCGCTAGAAGCATAGCACAGTGCAGTAGGTTCAACGGTAACGATCTAAAGCGGAGTTGTGTGGTAGAGAGAGAGAGAGTGAGATCTAAGTTGGATTACGTTCATGTTCGCATCGCCGCCAGTAGTCATTCCGCGAGGGAAAATCTTAACACCGCGATGCAGAATTTGCTATTTCGACGCCAATGCCATCTAGCGGTGCGTGACGGAAGTAATATGAGTTGTTGCCTGTTATATCATTTTGTTACACTGTTAGTTTAGTATAAAATAAATAAAATAATTATTGCGCGTAATGATCATATTATTTATACATACTATATGTTAATTTGCTCTTACAAAGATTTTTTTATTTATTACCAATCAATTACATAAGTACAAAATTTAAAAACTACAAAGGTTTGAGTCAATGCTGTATGTTGTCTACATCTTACTATAATAATGTAATAAAGTATACTGTAAACATGCTATATGTTATACCGTGTATATTATTATGCTATATATTCTACACTATAATAAGGTATTTTGCAAATAAAAAAGAAAACAAAAAAGCTGTGGCAAAAGAATTGTATTCTAAGTCACTGTACACGTTCAACCAGAGAAGAAATAGTTCAAGAAAGTGATGGATGACCCTACCACTACACGCACACATTTGCGCGCATGCAGACAGCGCCACAAGTATGTAGTAGTAGGTAAATAAGTTTCTACCTTTGTATGAAATGTTCGGGGTGTGCTACTACTAAACATATGTAACTTCATCTATGTAAACTACAGTTGCTGCGAATAAAAAGTATCATTATCAAAATCTCTATGTCCACCGCACACGATTGTGATCATACCGAAGGTATGGTAGAGTCTTAGTCTTAGAGTGAGGTTTAGAAGCAGTAGAGCTCCCGTTGAGAGAGTTCTTCCATTCATTTATGCAATAATATTCAAAATGTGCAACGGACTGCCAGTAACTTTTATTTTTGAGAGAGATCAGCACAAATTTAAAGGTGACATTGCAAAATGTTCGAAACTAACGCTTTTGAGATATTAGAACTCTACTAGTGTCACACTCAGATTGAATCTAATATCAATATTGGTAGATCTAAATCAACGTCCACAGTTGCTACGATAACGATGTTGTTACCACTCTAAATAAACATGCCACACAAATAAACTACAGCCCTGTAAACTTACCAAACCATTCAAGATTACCTCTAGGTTCTATTCTTCTTCCAGTGATAAATGTAACGCTCCTACGTTTATTTTTATGATGAACAAGTACGAGTAGTGAGGCTGGTGGTAAGCGACACGCCTGTCCATAACAGTTGCTGTACCTCACTGAGCTTTTAATCGCAAAGACCTGACGGGCAGTGCACTGCGCTAGTCACCCTGAGACATAAGTTGACAAGTTCCAAGTACCTGTAATTTCACCAGGATTATTAACCCTTCAAAACCAGACCGCAGTAATGCTCACATTATTGCTTGCATTATTGCGGCAGAAATAGGTAAGGTGGTAGTACGTCACTGGACGAACTATCACAAGGAGCTTTTCTGCTACTAAAACATTTGGCCAAGTAGATTATTCTGAATATAAGATCGAAAGTAAACATTGAAAAAGAAATGAGTATACCACGAGTTGTTCCATGGGCTATTATCATCATCCTATGTAAGAGCTCTAGTCGGTGCACCCACCTCTACTGTTGACGGTTCATGGCCATCTCTTTGACCTCCTTATATCTGCACACTTTGACTTGTTCTTCATTTGTTCACTGTACGCCGTTCTTGGTTTTCCTCTGTTTCTTTTTTTATCTTCCCCTCAATTGTAACCACTAAATCGAGATATTTCCACGCAAGCCTAGATTTTAGGAGGTGACGTCGACTTTCGACAATTTGCAAATTTCGGGATAAATGTGAATTTCATACCTGTTACGCAACACAAAAATGTAAACAAATTTATACATCGACGTATCTTTGCAGAGGAGTCTATTAATTTATTTTATATGGACATTTATAATTATGATTGAGTTTCATTCATGTGACTGATATTAATATTAATGAAAAATTTAGTTCATTGATAAGAATATTAACTTATTATATTAATATTCATTTTCCTATTAAAAAAATATCTTTAAAGAGAATACTATTCCATGGGTGAGTGAAGAACTTAACCACCACATTGCAATGTATAATAATTTCTGCTCAATGAAACACCAATTTCCACATGATAATGTTTTAAATAAATGTCTCCAACATCATTCAAATTTAATAAAATCTATGAGTTTGCGTGATCGTTGTCTATTTAATGATAATAAGATGATGTCTACTAAAAACTCGAGTAAGGTAATGTGGCAGATTGTGAACGATGAGGTTTCAACTAGGAACCACCAACAAAACGTTCGACTGACTCACAAGGGAGACATTGTGCCTGTAGACATGATACCTGACTACTTCAATGATTATTTTCTTACAATAACTTCAAAATTACATCTACACAATAATAAAGAAAAATCAATGTCATTTTTAAGAAAATGCGTGGGTGAATGCGATGTTCCTCAGTACAGCCTTCCAACTGTCACTCGTGACTCGTTGGAGGGGGTAGTGAGGGGTATGTGGCATACGTCAAAAACGCTGGACATATACGATATATCTATACATATATTAATGTCGGTGTGGCCAGTGATTGGAGACATACTCGTTATTTTAATAAATGAAATGTTTAGAGAAGGTATATATCCTGATATTTTAAAAAGTACTCGTGTATGTCCAGTGTTTAAGGGGAAGGGGGACGTGACCCATGTTGAAAGCCACAGACCGATAACCATAGTTCCGAATATATCAAAAATAATAGAATCTATTATATCAACATGTATTATGGATCATTTCGAAATGAACGGTTTGTTATCAGATAGACAATATGCTTATAGGAAAGGTAAATCCACCGTAGTTGCAGCACAAAATATAGTAGATTCTATTATTACCAGTATAGATGATAAGTATAAAACTGCAGGCATTTTTTGTGACCTAACAAAGGCGTTCGATGTAATTGAAAATGATTTATTAATTCAAAAGTTAGCTGTGTATGGCGTCAACGGAGTCGCCCATAACCTATTAAAGTCTTTTTTATCAAACAGACGGCAAACGGTTCAGGTCAGTACAAACGGTACAACAACTAGGTCAGCGGCTGGTGACGTCACCATTGGCATCCCACAGGAATCTGCCCTAGGTAATACACTATTCCTGGCATTCATCAATGATCTGCCATACTTTATATCAGGGGGTCTTGTGGTTCTATTTGCGAACGATACAACCGTTATAGTGTGTGCTAAAACCTACAACGAGTTGGAAGAAAAATTAGCCTGCACGTATGAGCAGCTGTGTGAGTGGTTCTCTGCGAATGGACTTATTCTTAACGAATCGAAGTCAAACCTTATGTTGTTCTCAGGAAGAAATTCTATAACAAAGCCAATTATCACCTCCATTGTTCCATTATGTAACACCTGTAAATTCTTGGGTTTAACGCTAGACTCAAATTTGAACTGGAAGTCACATATACAAACTCTATGTCAAAAACTTGGAAGTGCTGCATACGCACTGAGGAAACTGCGTCCTCTTGTCTCCAATGTGGTATTGAGGCAGACGTATTATGCATATTTTCATTCGTTGATGTCTTATGGCATCACACTGTGGGGTAATTCAACTGAGTCGATTAGGGTATTTATTCTTCAAAAACGTGCACTAAGAACAATAGTAGGCATAAAAAAGGAGACCAGACCTGCAGAAACCTTTTTAAGAAATACGATGTAATGACCATGTACTCACAATATATTTATGATATGATAGTTTATGCGCGTCAAAACTTGGCTACTTATGAGCGACGTACGGGCGGAGGCCGAGCGTTGCGAAACGCGGGAACACTAAAATCCGTTGGCCACCGTACCGAACTTGCAACTAGAAATCCGCGGGTAATAGGTCCCCGATTCTACGAACATCTACCCACAGACCTGAAAAGTGTTAGAAACGATGAAACGTTTTGTACCCGACTAAAAATCCTTTTATTGGATATTGAATTATACAGTGTCGATGAGTTTCTTTTGAAACAATTTTAATTTTATTTTATTCGACAAGCAGTAGTTATACTACTTTATTTTATATTCATTATTATTATTATTATTTTGTTACTGACGATCATAGTTATCCCTTGACATTGTATTTCCAATTGTAATATTGTGACATTGATAACATGAAATAAACGATTCTATTCTATTCTATTCTATTCATAACTATGCCCCATCGAGTATATAACCAGAAATAGAGACGAAATGTCATTTAATTTGTTTGAAAACTATTCTGCCATATCATTACTGTGACAACTGCGCTACGATTGGCCAGCCCGAGTTCGAAACAATTGACGGGCGTCGTCAATGGGTGTCGTCAACTGTTACACTTCAAATCGTCCAGTTAACTTGAGCTTTGCTATAACGGACGAAAATTACATATTTAATTACCGATGAATTGTGATTCCGTTGGTTTAGTTGTTTTTCACACACCACCGAATGGAACAGCCACCATAGTTAGAGATACAAATAAATATACCTACATAAGATATTTATTTTGGTATTTTGAAAACGTTACGTTATAGATTTTCATATTACAGTAAAAAAACGCATATCTTTTCAATTCAACAAAAAATCTGAAATCTGAAACGGTATTTAGTAAAAATTTCTATAACGTATGTTGTGAATACAAAGTATGACCCGCTCGGGAGATCGCCGCATCGACGTCGGCGCGGCCAGACTCGTTAGTTGGTTGTCGATTTTCGGTGTAACGTGTTGTTGTATAATTCGCTAAATTCACTAGTGCATTTTATGTTCTTCTACACTTTTAACACAAGTATTTTATATTAATAAAATCTACACAATAGCTATGCGTGTGAAAACAAACAGCCAACTTTGTTGTTAGAAGAAACTGTGGTTTTGATACCGATACTAGGGAACGTCCATCAATATAGATATTACTTTCAAACCGAACGTATCAATATTTTATACCTATGTATAAGTTTCACGTAACTGTAAGACGCAAGTCTTGGAGACTGAGGGTCGTATTCCAGAACTTCACTCAATGCTCAAGTCAGGACATGAGTATAATTTCTAGGGCTTTAAATCATACTCAAGTCCTCTCTTGACCATTGAGTAGAGTTCTGGAGTACGACTCTCAGTTTTGTCCTTGCTCAAACCTTGTTAGGTCGGTCTTGGTTTTAGTCTTGCAACAATTGGATGGTCTTGGTCTTGTTCTTAACAAGACCATGAAAGATTTAGGGCAACATGGAAATAAGAGCTGGTTTTTTGTGAGAAGAATATGCACACTTATATATATTCCAAAATTATTTTTAGGGACGTAAAATACTATATTAAGGATTTTTTATATTTATATGGTGCGAACCGGTTCAGAGCCTTATTTAAATCAGCCTTAATAAAAAATCAACTTGCAGCAGTGGATCTGAAGCACTCTTACTGGAAGGCGCTAAAGCTGGGAAATTATTATTATTACACACACACACACACACACACACACACACACACACACACACACACACACACACACACGAACACACACGCACACACACACACACACACACACACACACACACACACACACACATAGTATTGGTTAGAGTAACCTATTGACGTTGTTATTTTCCTCTTATTTTTGTTCTGTGTTTTTTTTTCGTTAAAATTAGTTTATTTTCACCTATTATACACACATCAAAAAAAGTTTGCGATCAATAGCATAAGCTCCTATAATTCTTTAAATTTAACTTTATCAAGAAAAAATCTATGTTGTATGCTTTCTTTAAATAGGAATACCCTGTTTGAAATTAAAATATAAAACTATTTTTTATTATTTATTTTAAAAAATTGAGCCATTAATCATAATGTAATAGTGATAAAAATTTCATAGAAAGAAAAAGACTGTTTAATTAAACTTAAACAACAATTTATTATTAAAAGGTGTGAATTCAATATAAAATAACTCCTCCCCTGGCTCGAATACATGCGAAAATCCTCCTGGGCATGCTGAGGATCAAGTTATCCAGCATTTCCTGGGGTAACCTATCCCATTCTTCAATAGCGGCTTCCCTGAGCTCTGGAACTGTCTGGGGACGTGGCTCACGATTCCATACTGCTCGTTTAAGAGCATCCCACGCGTGCTCTATTGGGTTTAAGTCGGGCGAGCCGGCAGGCCAGTCTAATCGTGTGATATCGTATTCTTGAAGAGCAGCATTGAGTCGTTGAGCTCGATGTGCGGGCGCATTATCATCGACCAGTACAAATTGGTGCCCATGGTTTACTCGGAATGGTCTGACGATATCATCAATAGCAACTGCTTTGTACATGTCTGCTGTCATGAAGCCCCGATACGGTATCAAAGGCGTTCTAGCTCCAATCATAATGCCACCCCAAAAGGACACCGATTTTCCGCCTTGCTGAACTGTTCCAGTGGCAGTTCTTTGTCTTTCACGGTCGCCTGGTCTTCTCCAGACACGGACACGTCGGTTATCTGGATGAGTGCTCATTCGGGATTCGTCAACGAAGAGACAGTTTTGCCAAATGTTTTCGTCCTCACCTTCTTCATTTTGCCGAAGACTAGCCCACTGCAATCTTCGTTGTTGACGTTGCCGGGAATTGAGCGGAGCTCGCCAAGACCTCCGTGCTCGTAATCCAGCCTGGTGCAAGCAATTGCGAACGGTCTGCGTGCTAACTTCAAGCCCAGAGGCGGCCCTGACTTCTGCTTTTATTTTAGTGGCGTTGATTGTTGGATCACGGGCTGCCAGCAATCTAATATAGCGCTTTTGGGCAGTTGTCAAAACAGTTGGGCGACCGCTGCGGGGTCGCTCAGCTAAATTCCCCATTCCGTGATATCTCTGCAACGTAGCCACGACACAGGATTGGGATATAGCAAGTCTGCGTGCTATTACTCTCGTGGTGTATCCTTCTTCCCTCAAAGTTACTATTCTAGCTCGTAAAACCTCTGATAATCCTCTTGGCACTTTTTCAATCACAACTTTCCGCGAAAAATATCTTGAATCGCTTATAATTGACTAAATCAGATTTCTGAATGAGCGTAAGCTAGGACTGAAAGCCTTTTTATATGAAAAAACAATTGAACGGGGTCATTGTTTTATGTTCTAATTTATTTTTAAATAAAGAATCTAAAAAGAAGAAAAAATCATAATATAATCTACAGTAACAAAAAAGATTTCAGTTTTTCGAAGTGATCGCAAACTTTTTTTGATGTGTGTATGTATGTATAATAATATTAAATAATTAAATAATATAGAATAACGGTTTTCAAAATTTTATAACTATTTTTTAGGCCCTCGTTGCTTTTAAGCCCGCCTAAGATCTTAGGGACAAGGAGGTGGCTGAAATACAGCGCTGTCTGCGACAACAACGGCTTCAGGCCGCACAAGCTGAGACACCTCCTTTTGCCCTCTGACATGTTTGACGTACCGTTTATTGGTTGTTTATGTTTTGGCTTAACATGTTATTTATGTCAAAAGTCATTATGGCAATGAAGGATATTTGTTCTTGTATTTGTATTTATGATTAACAGTTATTTCGTAAAAGCGGTTAAACTACATAAGCAGTGTTATAATAGTATTTAGTTTTTGAGTTATAATGATTTTAGTAATGTCTAAATATCGCATCATTTGCTAAACTTCTCTGTAAACGTCTTGGGGTCATCGAGGAGATGGAATGTCATTTAATTTGTTTGAAAACTATTCTGCCATATCATTACTGTGACAACTGCGCTCCGATTGGCCAGCCCGAGTTCGAAACAATTGACGGGTGTCGTCAATGCGTCTCGTCGATTGTTTCACTTCAGATCGACCAGTTAATCAATGAAAATTGATTCCGTTTGTTTTATAATTAGATGTTTTGCTGTTTTTCCCCAAAGCACCGGATGAAACAGCACGCCATTGATAGAGATATTATCTTTATTAGAATAACTACAGAATATTTTTGGAATATACGGAGACGTACACACAGGTCAGTTATTGGCGCTATATATATTTCAGTACAAACGAAATTTGATATTTGTAAGTGATGTATCACTAACGAGTTGCCAGGAATGTATAGTCCTTATTTCGTCTCTATTTCTGGTTATATACTCGATTCCTGGGGTCCACCATAACCTTTCAAAAAATTTGAAAATTGGGATGGGAAATAAAATCTTATTTCCCACCCCAATTTTCAAATTTTTTGAATCATATTAACCAAATAACATATATTTTTTTTGTAATATCAAGTGACGGGACGAACACTGACACTACGTCTGTCACCCTGAAACATAAGTTGTCAAGTCCCATGTGCCTGTAATTTCACCTCTAATATTGTTATTAATATAGTGATGGGAAAAAACTAATGTATTCCCAAGTCATTAAAAAAAATGTAACGTCATATATGTTTTAACGTAATTGCCTACTACATTTTAGGACAATTACGGGTATGAGATAACGGGATAACCATAGATATAGGAAAAAATGGGAGATAAGTAATGACGCTATGTGAGATCTGGTACCGATGTCGCCACTTTTTAGCTACTACTACCATAAGTTAAAGATTTTGATTGGGTAGGGCTTAAAACGTGAAAACAACGTAACACAAATTTAAAATTTAACAAAACTAAACTTACAGTCACTTGAGTGAGAGTTATAATATTTCAGTATTTTTTTCATCCTGGTTCAGCCATTCACCATCAGGTGGCGTTTTAGTAAAAATGCTACTAGTATATAATAGCTAACTATTACACGTTAGATGGCGCTGAAACTCATTTTTCGTTATACTAAGAACTCACTGAACGGTTTTGCGGGACCGCGGCATATCTAGAATGTAATAGTTAAGAATGTAAAATTAGTAGCATATTTCACGGCGCGTTTTACGCCCTTGTGGTGACGGTTGCTCGCGGTTGCCTCGGCGGGGTTATAGTAGAACCGCCCAGGAAGCCGTCGTCGTCCGTGCACTTTCTCGGTCGTTTTAGGCGCAATGTGGCTCAGGCAGTTCTCTATTAACCGCGCGACTTGCGATTAACTCCCACTAACTTCGCGGTCCGTTCCACAATCGCAACGGTTTCGTGCCCGCAACCGCGGCAGCTACGTGCCCGCACAAATTTGCAAAATACTCATGATATTGAAATAAAACCGCTGTCTAGCAGCACCGGCGGGCGCGGATGGAAACCGTTCCGTGAATTGTTAACCTTATAACCTTAAACTGACGCTACTCAACGAGGGAAGTGGTCCTACCTAATCGACAGTTACAAACCATGTGGCTGTTTTTAATATTAAAAAAATATTCCATTTTTCATACTATCCCTATACTGGTACAGATGTATTATTAAATTAATATATTAATATTAATTATTATTATTTTCTTTATGGCGGCCACTAGGCTTGCGCCAGTGTCAGATTTATAAGAATAATATAAAAAATATGGCGATCGTCGCCACGTCAGTTTTCCATTATATGTTACAACGGGTTGGTGAAGCTGTCACTGTCAAGAGTAAACTCGAACCATCAACGAATTTAATAAATTAAATTATGTTATTTTTATGAAAGATTTATGTAATTTTCTATAATTCTTTCTAATTTATTTTGCATGCACATGTAAAATAAAGCCGATTTTATTTTTTTTATTTTTTAAATGCATTTGCTATGGAAATTTAAACAAAGTCAGAAATAGTAATAAGAAAACCAACCTTTCGATTTTCCTGCAGCTTCAATCCAACCTTCTTTTATTTTGAACTCATTGGAAAAACTTAATTAAAAATACTCTACGTTTAATCTACGAGTATAATGGAATTTAATATCTAAGTTATCTAAAACAATAATACCTACACATACATTTTTCTTCAAGCAACAGCAACATACACATTGACATGAAATTGAAACGGTTGTCCGAAATATGAGTTGCGTTAAAGTTACTCGAAATAAAATGTTTAGTCATATTAATAATAATAATAAAATAATAGAAATCAATTTAACGTAAATGCTTTTCGCTTCGATATTTTAGGGACTTTAATTACAAAGATCATAGTAAAAAATTCACACATTTCAGTAAAAATTTATTGTCGATAAACATCAGTCATCGTAAATGAACATCACTATATTTAGTCTAGAAATTTCTATGGAGACAAAAAGAAAACATTTAATAATAATAGAAATAGTAACTGAAAATGCACACAGCCGGTGGAATGTTATCTCACTGGTTTTAAAATTTTTATTTTCACTCCAAATTTTACAAGGTATATTCCTACAACTTGGCATTTTCACGTTTTACGAG
>NW_020654748.1:1597610-1611063 GCF_003589595.1 Hyposmocoma kahamanoa
TTTTACAAGGTATATTCCTACAACTTGGCATTTTCACGTTTTACGAGAGATCTTCTATGTACAACGATCGCCATGTCACTGTGGCGATGTTTGCAGGCGTGTCACCTCACACCCCCGACACGAACCGCCCCCACATACCAAATCTCCCCCTTTTTTCTATATCTATGGGGATAACCCATCATGAGATAATGGAATCCGAAAATTCCAGAGGTAGCAATCACAGCCCAAACTTCGCAATGCAAATTCACCACTAAAATAATGTTTACAAAATAAACATATAAGCCTTAATGAGATGGCTGGATGGCTGCGGTAATGAGATGCAGGATGACTACATGAATTTTTATGATAACAACTCTTGAAAATCGCAGACTTTAAGGTAAAGTACACATTAAACATGGCTCTTCACATCGTTAAAATTGGTTTTTAGTGAGGTCATTGCATTACGTGAAATGAAAGGAAATAATGTAATAATAATAACAACGCACACCATTGACTTACAAATAAATGGACGACGGGTCTAATACAAAAACCACGAAAAAAATGTCCCAAGTCAACCTATTTAAACGTAGTGATATGTAAAGGAATATGAAAAAGCTAAAACGTTGAATTTAAATTGTAATGTCATCGCAGTACTGTCTAATTTTGCTTGCTTCGCTGTCAGTCGAACAAACGAAGACTAAAGCGTGAATGACGCTCTGTATACGATTTTAACGCCCTATAAGTTCGGACACTTTTTAGCGCGGATCCGACGTCCATATAATTGTAAGTCAATGACGCACACACTCAACATACTCTCGCACTACGGAAACCCTGTATCGCGGGTGCCATGGACACGCACATTGACAACCACAAATTACACCCAAACTTGCGAGAGAAATAAATGTAGGCCATACAAATATTTCTCCCGGCCCGGGAATTGAACCTGGGACCTCTGCGTGGCAATCCGGCATGGAACCGTTCGACCACGGATGCAGACATGGTACTATTTCGGATCTAAAACGCGTAAGTTTGTCAAATAAACTAACATTTCGAGCCCGTTACAGGTCCCATTTGCCATTGAATTTAAAAATCATCCTAATTTCAATAGGGGAGATGATTTCTCCATACCACTAATTTGCGATCCAGTATTTCCTCTGATGAAAATCCCAGATATGAGACTGCTGTATTAGTAATTATAACATTTTTTAAAAAAACCGATCTCAAAAGTTCTTGGAATTACATCTATTTGCCAAGCTATATTGAAATCGGTTACCGGAAAGTGTGCGAAACCCGGTTCATCCCCTAGTTTGCAACCCTTAGAGGAGGAATATTTTCTTCAAATTAGAATGGGGCCGATACAGAGGTACCCTCGTTCCAACAAAAAAGGTTTCATCAAAATCGATTCAGAAATCGCATAACATATATTTAAAAAATAAACACGAATATAGAACCTCCTTTTTTTGAAGTCGCCTAATTAATATGTTTTAATTGATTGTAACTTCCATATTACTTAATAATTAAATTGAATTTAATGAAAAATTTATGTATGTGTATATATTTATTTTTTAAATATAAACATTTTGTAAAACACATGAAGCGTAAATTGAAATGTTCCTTAAAAAAAATTAAAAATAAGGTATTCAATCAATAACTTTTGTAATTATAATGAAACATTTTTCATTTCTGGTGGTTTACGTCAATATTAGCCATACCTGGTCGATGACTTTACCATCTCAGCCATGACCAATAAAGGGCCCGAAACGTTAGTTTATTTGAAAAAAAAACATATATACACAATTCTGAAAAGAAAAAATAGTTTCATTTCCTATGTGCAACAATCGCGAAAACCGGAAAACTTTGTAGGAAAGATTTACTTTGTAGTATACCTACGTCATCTATGTATTTTATATCTGTTTATCCTTATAAATTATGCAGAGTTCGAAAAGACATTTTAAGAGATAAAATCTACAATCAAAATAATAAACTTATGGTTCGTTTACATAATAATCAAAATAGTACATATTTTACCACAATTTTATTGTGAAAAAAAACACCGAGCTTTTTATTCGTTAAAATAAACACGTGACAACATGACCCTGCGTATGATTCGTCGGCTTTGCAAGTTAACAGTGGATACTACTTCAGCTCAAATTAAATTTTTATCCCGTACTAATACGGTTCATTTTGCTTGGGTCGAGCGGCACTGATACTGGCTTTATTACAGATTTTTTTTTTTTTAATTAACGCCATTTGAAAAGTGTATATACTATACGTGTTCTATTTAGTTCAGTTGATATAAAAAAAATATTGGTTTATATAAAGTACCTATTGAATTCAACGGTTTTCTTGTAAACGAGATAAGTTTGTGTTTTTTTTTTTCTATCGTGCAAATGTTTAGGCATTCTATTTTCAAATTTACTATGTTTTATCCAGTGATTGATTCAACACTTCCACGGAACCAACCAAAGCCATTTGAGCTCGTATAGACTTTTAAATATATGCTTCAGTTGTTTTTAAACCATCTTTCTGATTTTGGGACATCGATATGTAGTCCCAATGCTGGGCACAGGCCTCCTCTCACGATGAGACGGCTTGGCTGTTGTACCCAATGCGATGTGGGAACTTCACACACATTTGCTTAGCAGAAAGTGCTCAGAAAGAAAAAGAAAGCTCATGGTAAATTTCAAATAAATATTCGCACGTAAATTCCGAAAATTCAGAAGTGCAACCCCGGAAATGAACTCGCGACTCGTGCTAGAGAGCTGGCAGGTCAAACTATTACGCTAACACGGCACCACTTAAAATAAAATAAATATATATATATATATATATATGTATGTATATATATATTTTTAAATAAATGTTATTGTATGTATGATAAGTTTCTGTAGCAGAAGAGCCCCTTGTGAAAGAGTTCGTCTAGGGAAATACTACCCCTTACCTATTTTGTAGGCTAAGGGAGCTGGTGAAATTACAACACATGGGACATGTCAATTCTATGTCTCAGAGTGACGGGCGCAGTGGGAATGTCCCTCAGATCTTTGCGATTTAAAGCACTGATTGGCACTGCAACTGTTACGGACAGGCGTGTCGCTTTCCACCAGGCGCACGACTTGTTCGTCCGGTCACTAGGTATCAAAAAAAATAGATAATAATTATTATTAAGTAAGAGCGAACATTCTTGCCCGGAGGTTTACACGTTGTAGTAAAAAGGTCAAATTAACGCTTTTTAAAGCATACTGTCAAACCTTCTACAGGGTGAAATATTGGGGACCCTAAACAATTTGAGGGTGCAGTATAATAATGCATTTAGGATGTTGATAGGATTGCCGCGGCAT
This sequence comes from Hyposmocoma kahamanoa, assembly GCF_003589595.1. NCBI lineage: Eukaryota > Metazoa > Arthropoda > Insecta > Lepidoptera > Cosmopterigidae > Hyposmocoma > Hyposmocoma kahamanoa. The sequence goes on from NW_020654748.1 coordinate 1,600,928, forward strand.
TGATGGCTTTCATGCCATCATTAGAAAAAGAGTAGCTTCTCTGCGGCGACGTGTGCGCGGGGGCTCCAACAGCATTCTGGCCATAGTAGGAGATAGAATGTGCTGTCCCATTCAAATCCACTGTAAGAACCTACGTGTAAGAAAGCATAGTGGGAGATATGTTATTATTATTGTTTAATTGAGTCTAGCGTTTGTTTTTATTTTATTGTTCTTTATTGATTTCATTTCATTTGTATTTAATTTAGTTTATTTTATTTGAATTTATTTAATTATCTAACGTAATGTACGATTTTGGAATTTTGTATAATAATATGGATGTAATATTCCGAAATAAATGATTTGAAATTTGAATGTTTTTGAAAATTATATTAATCTCGCATTCTCTCTTGCACGCTGTGGTCTGCTTATAACCTTAGCTCTCACTGCTATTGGGTTGGCTAGAAGCGATCTCTTTTAGAGATAAGACCACCTTTGCTCGCCTTCTGTTAAATTATTATTATTGTAATATTTTTGTTGTATTTATTTGGTGCAATAAAGAATATATACATCATATTTTTGAGATACATATTACTTGTATGTTTTTTTTAGTAAAAGACAAACTCTAACAATTTGTTGAAAACTTGAAGTGACGTTTACTTTGAAAATAAAAATACATGCTTGTATAAGTACCTACTTAGTACAGCCATGCTTGACTAGTTAGACTTTGAACGGTTCTTATCGCAACCATCATTGAGTTAATTTTACACTTGACGCTCTCTTAACCTAGTACATATTATAAACGATATAATTATATTGATTAGTAACATAATTTAGAGAGATTTGTAAAGTTTGTCATTTTGTAGTATATTAAATTGTAGTGCAGTAAAACAGGGTCCAGTTTTCCATTTGAAAACTTTCCAACCAGCAGCTAACAATTCTGCAGCCGTTAGTTGAAAGGGCGCTTGTGACAAAACTCTAACACGAGAAAATAATACTTAAAGAAATGAAATTAAAAAAATATATGCTTTTCTCTTGCGGTCACTTCATACCTTTTTCACCTTATCAAGTGACGGGACGAACGAGTCGCGCACCTGACGGTAAGCTACACCTGTCCCTAACAGTTGTAGTGCCACTCAGAGCTTTAAGTTGCAAAGATCCGAGGGGCGCTGCCACAGCCCCGTCACCAAGAGACAAATTTTTTGAAAAAATTTTCAACTAACAACGGCAAAATTATATACTTGATTAGGCTTACAAATCATTAACTCATTGCATGTCCCACTGCTGGGTACAGCTCTCCTCTTCTTATTCTTATCGTGTCGATGCTTATTTTATTTTAGAACTATATTGATTTTGAATAGTATGCTTATTTATTTATTCCTTTAATTGTTCAGCAACAGCTTACTACACTTAAGACTTACATATACTACTATAATAACACAAGACTTGTGTTTAAGCCAATTATAGCGATACACATCATTCAACATTAAACAACATCACTCCCAGCTCGACCGCCACAACAGTTGGAGCTGTTAATAAGCTAATCATGTGTAACAATTTATAAGTCTACAGCCTTCATGTATCTATTTCTGTAATTCAGTTTCTCGGCCCATTTAGGGGTAAGTGCCTTAATAATAAAGTGTCGGGAGTGTTTTATACTGTTATACCTGTTTCTTTACATTTACCTTTATATTGTTACAGCCTTTCTTTAAACTTTACTTCTTTAATAAATTTTGTGGACCGGAAGTTTACTATTTCATTGCCGTGAACCTGTTCACGGCTAGTTAGGGTTACAACCCTTCCAAGTTAGTGCTGCATGGACTATATTAGGTCATCGCAGTCAGGTCTTACAGGTTTCCTCTAAGTAAAAGGTTTAGGGCAGTGTGTAAGCCAATTATTGATACCCACCCGTTGCACCAAGTACCAAGTACAAAGTAAGCCAACTACAGCCAAACACATCATTAAACATTAAACAACATAAGAAAAAAATACCAACATGTTTACACCTTGACTGCTCTATCCGTGGCCATGTGGAGATCTTCCCTCGTACAGACATTAAGGCATGAGTTAGTGCTGCATGGACTATATTAGGGCACCGCAGTCAGGTCTTGCTTACAGGATTCCTCTAAGGAAAAGGAAAAGGCAGTGTGTGAGCCAATTCAAAGTCACAGAATCATTTATTGCATAGGTAAAATAAATTTACATTTGAAAACGTCACTTTTAAGCTACTAAGAGTAACTCTAGGGATTGCTTTTTCAAATAACCTTAAATGCTATGGAATAAACACACTTTGAATGAAATTTGTGTGGCAACTAGAGCCGTGTCGTCATTCCATACATGTTTATCTAACACGTAGTCTTCAATTTTGGAATAAAATTTTTCAATTAAAATATTTTTTAAATAGTTTTTAAACTTAGGAAATGGTATTCTTGATATATGCTCCGGAATCTTATTGCAAATACATATACAGTTCCCCATAAAAGAAACGTTTACCTTGGCGCATAATAAACGTAATAAAAAAAAACGAAATGTTGCCACCTTGATTGCGCTATCCGTGTCTGCGTGGAGATCTTTGCTCGTACAGATATTAATTAGGGTACCGCAGTCAGGTCTCCTCTAAGGAAATACGCACTAAGCCCTTAAATGTTAGTCCTCCAAGCGCTGGTCCAGTGCGGGTTGAAGTCTTTCTTCATCACGCAAGTTTTATCACGATGTTTTTCTTCATTGTTAGAGAGATGCATTACTACTTAAGCTCAATTTATATTGCGCCGGAACGGAATTTGAAGCGAATTTTTGGGTTACCTTTCCGAGTAGTCCGAAATGACATTTTCCAGATCTAACGTTTGGTCGAAATTTCATAACCTCGAAAGTAATTTTGAGAGGAAAATGTTTTTTCTTTTAAACCTAACTTAACCTAACATAACCGAACCTAATCGTGTCTTTGCGATAAACATCCAATATATCCTGAAAGAACAACGGTTTCGTTATAATTCGGTATTCGGTGTAATGAAAATTCGAACAAACGTTATTGCGGGAAAACATTCACGTTTGTGATAGGTTAGCGAATTTTTGTAACGGTATTGTACATAGCGTAATGAACCTTATAAATAGCGTACAAAGTAGATACGACCCAATAATCTCGCGTATGGCACGAGAGTGTTCGTGCAGTCGCGAGATTTCCGCAGTTGCCGTCGGCGATGCGACTGCTGGCGATTCCGCGGGAAGTGACGCGAAGGCAGGCGCAGTGTGACGTCAAATGTCGACGAAATACTACAGCTTCCAGTCGCGAGAAAGCTTGAGCATCGTAGCGCCCGCGAAATTGACGCTTCCGTACACAAACGTACGTAACTTATGAATTACAGGTACTAGAACCGTCGACCTCTTAATTCAGAATCAACCGTTCTCCTTACCTAAAACCTATGCGACCTTACCTTTAGTGCCCACTAAAGGTATGGTCCCATACAAAAAATACACATTGTACTTTTTTCCTACAAAACTATTCGATTCATGGCAAAACGTGATATGACAATATTTAATTAGGACAATGGATCTCTCGATTGGCATTTGTTTTTAGAGAGGTATCGCGAAAAAAATCCAATGTCCGCAATATCGCTGATCCGACCCACTGTGTCACTGTGACTTTCCAAATCTCGAACAGGTCCAGCACCTAAAAAATATTGTCGTAAGACAGCCTCTATTTTCTGTCTACGTTCCTAGAAGTTGAGATAAAAAACTCTACCTTTTCCGATCCCTTATTATATAAGGATAAGGCAACATATGGGTTACTATGTAAGTTTATGTCTGATTTAATAATTTATGTGAGAATTTTATTCACACCGCGCATTAATTTTGCTTTCCAAATAAAGTTTACACGTCATTCCATGCGATTAACTAAAAAGGGCGATGATGGCAGTATGTTTTCGAAAGCGTAATTTTATACGATATTATTAAGTCAGAGCAAGGGTGTATGAAAATTTTGTTCACGCTTATTACAACCGGGAGGAGGAACGAAAGGCTTTTCTGTATTAATCATTAACGTTTATTAGAATTGATTATAATAAAAAATAATAATAAAAATCGTTTTTTTTTATCTCAACACATTAATTAATTAATTAATATAAACTTTACAGTGTTTAACCGCAATAATGGTGTGAGATAAAAAGTATGCCTTATTAATAAAAAAGATTATTTGTTTTTAGAACCAATTTAGAAAAGTACAAGTATCATAAAAAAAGGTCCGGGGTTCGATTCCCGGGCCGGTCTATGTGTGTCATGCATGGCACATGCGATGCAGAGTTTCCCTAGCGCGCGGCTATGATTGTGTCCTTTACTCTGGTTGTATTCTATTCGAATCTGTTATGTTAGAGACATTCTGATTTTGTTAATTTTCAGCATCAATTTTTTTATCTGTATTTACTCTACCAGTTTATCTTCTTCAAGCCCAAGGCTACTTAAGAGCTCCTTGTGAAAGAGTTCGTCCAGGGAAGTGCCGTTACCTGCCAATTTTTGTCACCGAGCAGTAATGGAAGCATTATCGCGTTCCGGTTTGGAAGGGTAAGGGTGCTAGTGTAATTACAGGTACATAGGACTTGTCAACTTAAGTCTAAGGATGACGGGCACAGTTGCAGTGCCCCTCAGACCTTTGCGGTTTAAAGATCTGAGTTGCACTGTAACTGTTATGGACAGGCTTGTCGCTTGCCATCAGGCGCGCGACTAGTTCGTCCCGTCACTTGATTTAAAAAAAAAAACTGAAGCATACTGATTTTGCGGGCTATGTCGATCACTTTACTTCTCTGACGTATGACTTCATTAGGAATTCGGTCCATGAGAGAAACCCCAAGCAATATTTATATTCAAATTAATGATAAATGTAAACTTACTAATTTATATTTGTTTCAGGTAAGCTATTACATGTTACTCTCAAGTGCCACACATCTATAGTACATTATGAAGGTATGGAGATATAACGTTTGGTTACTTTCGATAACAAACATTCCAGATATGTCAACAATATGCAGAGATTTACAAACAACTGACTATTTGATTACAATGTCACAGTGACGAAAAACAAGTTTATTACAATAGTTATTCTCAACAATATGGGGGTTTATGATGAAAACAAATAACAGGTGGAGAGCTGGATCCTGTTGCGATTTGTGTGAAGACTCCCCCTTTCCTTTTTACATAAGTTTTGATTATAGTGACCCTGTGTTTTACTCTATTTGATTGTAGCGTCTAGACCGTTACTAAGAAGCGCTAGCTGAGCGCGGGATGGGGCATTCATGTCGCGTGCTACCGGGACAGATAAACGTGTTTATCCCTATAGATTACCTCAAACCCCGGCGAGTTAATACCCAAGTCCGGGTCCACCATAAATGCCCGTGAAGGCGTATCACTGGCGGAGAGCTAGGCACGAACGCCCGCCGTTCCCTGGTCTTACCGGAGACCCCATAGTCTCCCCGGAACTCAGTATCTCTCGGGTCGGTAGATAGAGACATTATATAGATATAGATAAGGACGGGGATTGTGTGAAAACTGTGTTATAAAAGAGGTTCACTAGCAGTAGAGCTTTCTGTGAATGAGTCTGTCCAGGAAAATTCTGCCACCATTATCTATTTCTGCGGCCAAGCGGTATTGTAATCATTACTGCGCTTCGGTTTTGAAGAATGTAGATGCTGGCGAAATTATAGGCACATGGGCCTTGTTAGCTTCATATCTCATGGTAACGTATACATTGGCAGTGTCTTTCAGATCACTGCGATTTAAAGCTCTGAGTGGCACTGCAACTGCTGTAGACAGGTGTGTCAATGGATAATTTTTTTTTAAAGTCCAACAAAAAAAAATTCTATTAGAATTACTTGATGGTATTAAAAACTACCGTAAGATGTAGTGACTACCTTTACATAAAGTTCTAGTAGTGTAACTATACCGACGTCTTTAGAAATTAATACCTACATAATGCACTTAAAGTCAAAATTAACAGTTTCTACCATTATCACTGTTTCAGCAAGTGTAACTTTAGTTCTTAAAAAAAACATTAGCTCAACTCTCTTTTACTTAATAATAATAACGCACACACTCAACATAGCCCCGTACTAGGGAAACCCTGTGTCGCGGGTGCCATGGACGCACACATAAACAACCACAAATTACACCCAAACTCACGAGAGATATAAATGTAGACCATACTTTCTTTCTCAATAATTATGCTCAAAAAATAGTAGGTATTATGTACAACGGAACGAACCAGCGGAACTCACGAATTTTCATGATAAATCTTTCATAGACTTCTCATAGATGGCGCTACAAGTAAAAAGTCGTTGAAAAAAAAACCAAACACAAAAACACGACGCAAGCATAATATGTGCTTGAAAAATTCGTGAGATCCACTGGTTTGTTCCGTGGCTTAGTTGGTATAGAGTCTGCCACGGTATGCTAGAACACGTCGGTTCGAATCCGGCCGGATCGAAGGAATTTTTTCTGATTGTTCGATCTTTGTATTAATAATAATAAGAAATTTGTTCTAACAAACCAGTTTACCTTTATGCTGGTCGTAATTTGTGATTTTTGAACACATTATAAACAGTTTACGATATGTGTGTAGATAAAATTATTATTATACCACAAATTAATTAATTAATTCAATTGAATCCCATCTTTAGAGAAAGATAGGATTTAATTTAGTTGAATTAAATTTTCGAACAGAGGTTAGCAAGTAAAGATATAGATTTAATATCTACTAATTGTATGATCAAGGTATTTTTTTATAATATCAAGTGAAGGGATGAAGAAATCGCGCCCTGGTTGGAAACGACACTCCTGTCCATAGCAGTTGCAATGACACTCAGAGCCTTAAATCGCAAAAATCTGAAAGGTACTGCCAGTGTCCCCTTCACCCTGAGACATAAACTGAAAAGTCCCGTGAGCCTATAATTTACGCAGTAACGCTCCTTACATTACCGTTCGGCGGCAAAAATTGGAAGGTGGCAGTACTTCCCTGGACGAAAGCTCTACTGCTAGCATTTTAATTGAATTAAGTAGCCTTGGGCTGGACATTTTTGATGAAGAAGATAAACTATTAGAGTAAATACAGATAAAAAAATACATTCTGAAAATTATCAAAATCAGAATGCATAGGCATTCGAGTTCTAATTACTACATTCTTAGCATAAAATAATGAAATGTCATTAAATATATCGGAGATTGCGCTACGGCCATCTATGATTTATAATAATTTTAAGAAATGTCTTTTTAGTTTGGTCACATAGTAGGCGGCACATATGCAGTCATTAAAAGGGTAGTGAGTACCCACTTTGGATAGTATTTCTCAAGAACCACCTGGGCACCCAGGCCATCTTGATCGGAACCATCCCTCATCACTCGCTCTCCGTCATATATTAGTATTACAATTACATTATCGATATTTATCGATAAATTAATGTCAATAGAAAATCACTAGTAAAATTGCATTGGTGATACTAAAGCTTCTATGTCTGTTTATAACTAATAAAAGACAACCGTTACTGAACAAATAGACATGAATATATATATATAACATGAATAGAATGTACAGACATTCATCAGCAAACGTACCCTTCAAAATGCGTACGTAGTAAGGCTCACATTACTGCTTGCCGACAGAAGCACGTTTGATGGCATTACTTCCCTGGACGAAGAGCTCTACTGTTACAAAACTTACTAACATCACTAACTTCAATTTTAAATACACAATTTACATCGGCCAATGAGGCTAATTTTAGAAATGAGTGTAATTCAGAAAATTTATTACCTCCATAATAGCCGTAGTAAAGGTCACCATGAATCACTGTTTAGTAGAAATTATTACGTCCAAGTTTGTTTTAGTTTGAGGAAAATTAAAACAAAATTGTAATGAATGGTGTATTATTAAATATAACCGACAGTACGATCAAACACCTATTTTCTTGACTTAAGAGGAATTCTCTGTCACAATAAGCACAGGAGAAACAAAATTACTCTCAAACAACGTACCTTTCGAAACGCAAATTTGTAATAATAACGCACACACTGAACATTGTCCCGCATTAGGGAAGCCCTGTGTCGCGGGTGCCATGGACACACACATAGACAACCACAAATTACACCCAAACTCACGAGAGAAATAAATGTAGGCCATACAAATATTTCGCCCGTGCCCGGGGATCGTACCTGGGACCTCTGCGTGGCAGTCCGGCTTGGTAACCGTTCGGCCACGGAGGCAGTTAAAGTGTAGTAAAGCCCTTTCCCAAGTTGTTTCCTCCGAGAATCCAATTACTAAATCTAGCTACCTTATTGCACTATGTATCTTTTTTAAACACAAATAGAGTCAGTTTGCTGATTCAAATTTCCATTCCAAAAGATTTTGCTTCCAAATGACTGCAGCTTGTTTCATGAATATTTTATTAAAGAAATATGAAGTTTAAGCGAGTTTATTATAAGGGTTTTTTTTCATGTAGTATATATTTTACTGTTTTTAAATTAAAAAAATAAGTGTGCATTTGACCTCCATCTCACCCTGATGGAAAGTGATGATAGTGAAGTTAACGACGGAACACCTTAATAATGCCTACTCACTCTCGCTTTCAAAATACCCAAGTTATACCGATCAGGGAACAAGTCTGCAGGCAGGGAATTCCACTCCATAGTCGTTCGTCATATAAATGTGGTGTGTGTGTGTAACGCTTTGTGCGAATCCTTGGAAATCGTCTGGTCCCCCGATGATGGAAAAGGGAAGGCGGAATTACTTTATGCAATACCCTTGCACACTCTCTGTGACATATCCTATAGAATACCGATAAGCGGTGGTCAAGGCTCTGCAGCTTCACCTCTACTAATTCCGACTCACCTATAAGCCTCTTGACACGCTTTTGAATTCAATCCAAGGAGACCAGTTGGTATTTAGCAGAAACATCCAGTAGGTGGCAGCAGTACTCCATATACGACCGGACTTGTGCTTGGTACAGCTGACGCAACTGTCCAGGTGTTCTATATCTAAGATATGAACCGCTCTAACTGTTTTGTGAATTTTGATTCTGACTATACAAATATAAATCCCCAGTGATAGCTTTGTCGATATTATGCTTGCCTCACTATCAGATCCATTAGTTTCGAAACCTGTGTCTGTTATTTTATTATAGAAACATTTTTGTTTAGATTTTTTATGCAGTGTAACATGCTTTAGAAATGAAGACAGCCACACCAATTTTCTGAGGTACCAGAGTAACGGAATTCACTCTGAGGCACTATCCAGAACACCCAAAACGAATTTACAAAAGTTCATTCCCCAAATTGGTTCTACCTGAAATGTAACCTGGGAACTAGGTCATCGTCTATTTCAAAAACGTTAAAGTTTCCTATAAGGATTGCAATAGGGTACCGTACTATGACCTAATTCTTTCTCTTTGGATGACACCCCCAATTAGCAGTGAAAAAAGTCAAGTTTGTTAATGACATAGACGCTAGAGTAATGCTAATGGTGTTAGTCAACAATGGCTGCTGGATAAACCACAGATAAAATGCAATAAAGCAAAATAGGTTCACGGATCTGCTTTCACTTAAACACTGTTCCATGTAACTAAGTTAAAGTACCCGATATTAAACCAGCGATTCGCGGTTTTGCCTTCTATTTACATTTAACAAGTTTCAATTCTCTTATACTCATTTATTACAGTTACAACTTTTGGGGTAGCCTTTGACTTGTCGGCTATAAAGTAAAATTAGTTAGTTAGTAAAATATTAATATAATATTGTCATGCAGTGTTTCCTTTCTATCGTGTTCAAGAATAAAGTGTTATTATTTATTTAATTGAACGGTATAGAAACGTCTTGAATTGAGAAATTGGCGGGGAAAAATTGCACGAAGAAAGTTAGAAGGCTAGAAGGAATTGCGTGCATTGGAAGATGCAGGTCAGAGTGGCCGTTGAAAAAGATAAAAAGAAAAAACCTACTTAAAAAAATATTTACATGGCGAAATAAATGCAACATCTATTTCTTTTTACCCCGACGAGAAAAGGCCTAAAAGGCCGAGAAGTAAAGGAAAATAAGTTTGATTTTTTTTTTAAATTTTCAAACTTGTCGACGGCGATCGGCGGTTTTTTCACATGAAAATATTTTTTTAATAAATAATAGACACACGCTTGGCC
>NW_020654748.1:1641063-1682023 GCF_003589595.1 Hyposmocoma kahamanoa
ATTATGTATATTTTTACGGGCATATAAAATATTTGAGTAAATGTACTCTGATGCCACAGTCATGATACCAGTCTCCTTAAACTTTTCTCTGAGAGAAACTCGAGAGCCTGGACGGTACACAGAACGAATCGCTCGTTTTTGCAATACAAATATGGTTTGAATATCTGCCGCTTTACCACACATGAGAATCCCGTAGGACATTATACTATGGAAGTAACTAAAGTAAACTAGTCTAGCTGTACTAACATCAGTAAGCTCACGTATTCTGCGGACTGCGTATGCAGCAGAGCTTAATCTGCTGGCCAGGAAAGGTATATGTGGAAACCATTGAAGTTTACTATCTAAGGTCACTCCCAAGAAGACTGCTTTATTAACAAGGTCTAACTTTTCTCCGTTTATTTCTATGCTTGGACTAGTCGATTTTACGTTAGGTAATTCAAATTTAACACATTTTGTCTTCTTGGCATTAAGCAATAAATTGTTAGCATTAAACCAATAAACTACCTTAGAGAGGGTATCATTAATATGGTCATAGTTAATGTCATGTCCGTCTGTTTTAAAAATCAAGGATGTGTCATCAGCAAACAACACTATTTTGCAATGGTCCTTAACAAAGAATGGCAGATCATTAATATAAATCAGAAATAAGAAAGGCCCAAGTATTGAGCCCTGCGGAACACCCATTTTTACTGGAGAACCCAAAGACGTCACACCATTTATGTCTACTTTCTGAATTCTACTGTTGAGATATGACGAGACAAGTTTCGACGCCTTGCCATTTACACCGTAATGTTCCAGCTTCCTAATAAGAGTAATATGATCAACGCAATCAAATGCCTTTGAGAGGTCAGAAAACACCAATAGCGTTCTGGGACCTTTCCCAAGCATCAAAGATGTGTTTTAGTAACGCTACCCCCGCATCACTAGTCGATTTACCACTAGTAAAGCCGTATTGTTCACTATGAAAAATGTGATTCCTACCGAAATAGGACAGTATTTGAGTCAGCATAACCTTTTCGAATATTTTACTTAAAGCTGGTAAAATTGAAATGTGCCTATAGTTGCTAGGATCAACTTTCCTATCGCTTTTAAATAAGGGAAAAACCTTGCTGTATTTCATTAAATCGGAAAAATCACCTTCGTCAACGCACCTATTGAAAGCTACAGCTAAGTGTGGGGAAATTAGATCAATAACTGAGTCTATAACTTTAGTTGATATACCCCAGAGATCTTCAGTTTTTTTAACATGTATTGATTTAAAAGGTTTTATGATGTCTTGTGGATTAACATAACGGAAATTAAATAAACTGCCACAAACGTTAACATTTACCTTTAGGAGATCAATAGCAAGTGAAGGGGAGGAATTTAATGATTCTGTAGTGTTACAGCAATTTCCGAAAAGAACGATTCAAAAGCTTGGGCTACTTTATCTTTAGATTTTATAAGTTTTACTGTCTAATTCTAAAACTTTTTTCTTTATATCTCTATCGTGTTGTTTAACCCTGCCTGACTCTTTACCTATTATACTCCAAGTAGTTTTAGATTTATTTATCGATTGTCTAATTTTGTCGCTGTGAAACTTAACCTTAGCAGCTACACATACTTTTTTAAATATTTTTGAATAAATTCTAATATATTCTATGAAATTGGAATTGGTATTATGAGTTTTCATAGCATATAGCTCATATAAACAAGACCTACTCTTATGAATACCTACTGTTGCCCAGTCGTTGAATTTAGTCTAGCTCTCTATGGATAGTTAATGTTTTCGATTTAAATATATTATCAAATTCATTTTTAATTAAACCAAATATCGTGCTATATAAAGTTTTGGAACCTACGGTATATGGGGTAGGGAATTTAAACTATTGCCGATACTATTTTGAAATCTAATGATTCGTTCTGTGGTAATCGGTCTGCAGATAAATTGGTCTACCTTCTTGCTCATTTTACAATTAAAAGAAGCCAATTGGCCACTATGGTCTGATCTTAAGTAATTTATTATTGATTTAGATACTGCGTCTGTGTTACAAAATATGTTATCAATACAAGTAGAAGAGGAGGCAGTGATGCGAGTTGGCTCTAAGAAAAGATTAATCAAGTTAAAACTTTTAAATAAATTAATGAGTCTTGCAGAAGTAGAACAGTTTTCCAACAGGTTTACATTGAAATCTCCACATATTACTAGGTTTTTTTGGTTGGAAAAATCCTCTTTAACATAAAAACAAGAATGTTTATTTTATTGACTATGACTATTTTTTTTGTACTATGATATTTATATTTTTTTTTTGTAACAATACTTGTTATGGGAATAATATCATTGTGGGAACTTATCACCTCTGTCCGCTCTCAGCCAACAATGTTGTTTATATGAGTGAATTTGATAATTACAATACAATATAAAGGAAAATGGAGAAATAATAAAATTAAATTACATATAAGTATGCCTATATATTCTATCTCCCTTTCCGTTAAACGGGTCTTCAATTGTCTCACCAACGGCGTTTTAATGGTCATACTTTTCATGCGAGTTTTAAGAACTCATAACAAGTTAGACCTTTTGCACAAGTTTTCGTTTAATAAAAACATTGCAAGACCGGGCAAAGCATTCAATTGTTCTTGCATTTTGTACAATATTTTTTCCTCCATTGAGATAAAAAAACTTGACTGATAATCTAGTCAACTTATTGCAGAATCCAAAACGGAAACATTTCGCCACTGTTCTTGATGAAATATGAAACATGAATATCTTTAAAGAGACGGGTTTAGGCCGTAGGCCGTTACTCTGGCACAATGCGAGTTATGGACTTCCAGCCTCCATGGATGACCAGCGTCCAGCCTCCTTGGATGGTTACCGAGCTGACTGGCCACAACAGACTCATTACACTGGCAAGAATTCAAAATTAGACCGACTTTATTTTGAACAAAAACGACGGCCAACTTGAATAAAGGCCACAGCTTAGAAATTGAGCTACTACCATTCTACATATTTATACACATAGTTATCTCACCTTCACAAGCGTGACTGCCAATAGCGGCAATATGTACGTTGTTCCTTTTAGAATGATGTCGTACAAGCTTTGAAACACTGTTTGTACATTGTCTACAAAACTAAATAAAAAAAATTATTAATGTATATTTCACCACCAAACAAAGTAAATGTAAATTGAACGGCAGTTCTTCATTAACTCATATACCTCCCACTGATGGACATGGGGGACATGTGAACCTTCTTGGACACGGAGTGTTTCGAATGACAATGTGATTAAAAGTAAGCTAAGTGGACCTTGAGAAGAAAGTGAGACTGATCAAAATAACGTGAAAATACACAGCAAATGTTTGACTTCTCTTACTACTACAAGTTATATTGTTACTTACACCGTTTGCGAAGACAGACAAATATTCTCACAACTCTAGACTATCACTGCTATAAGGTAGTTTCTTACCTGTAAATTGTTCTTAACTGCTTAGCGATATCCCTTAATTTTTTATTTGCTTCCTCAGCTGAGAAACCTTGATCGGGGAATAGTTTCTTAATTCGAATTTCCAATAGAGCTAATTGTCCACTCGCGTGCAGCATGAACACAGGCCCCAGAGGCACTAAACTATTGTACATCAAGCAAGAGTACAACATTCCAAAGCCCATGATAAAATTTACCAAAACATATCGTAGTGGAGACCGGTCATCAAGTTTCGGGAAATGTACGGGATACAAATCAGCAATATAGAAGTCGTCATTTATAGCGGAATATATTGTAAAACCTATAGCTTGTAGGGGATACACCATTACACCCCAGTTAACAGTTCTACACCACCATTTTGTAACAAATTGTCCTTTGCGATTGTATTCAAGCACAATTTCCATTTCCTCAGCGGATAACGTTTTTGCGTGTTCGTAATCGGTTTTCACATGTTCCATTAAATTACGAAAAATATTTTGGTATCTCAGCATAGTTACGTACATAAACGTAATAACAATGTTAATTACAATAAGCGTGCCATCTCCACAAAGTCTTATCAATTCTTTATTCTTGATGCCATATTCCTTCAAATTGTATATTAGGAGAAAGAGCATAGCTTCATATGCACCTTGCATAATAACAAATTTAATTAACCATTTCCAATCTCTCGGATTATAAGGGTTAACTCCGTTCAGTTTCGATGCGTTAACGATTTGTTGAAAATTTTTGTCAAAATGCAGATCCATTGTCGTTTCGTTTTCTACAATACAAACAAGTACTGTGACATGGACTAAAATAACAAATATTAAAAGCTTACCCACCTAGAGAATGTCTTTTATTATAGTAACAGCTGTTACGCCAGCCATTTTAATTCTGCTTGGTTATAAAGACTTGCATGGGAAGTTAATTGGTTTCCACAGGGCTAATAAATAATAAATAAGATAATTATAATACACGATAATAAGATAGGCAGGATTTATTTAGAATTATAAAACGACAACAATGTTACCGAAGAACCTTTTTTTCATTTACTCGAAAAGCAGTAGAGAGATTCTTTAGATTAGTGTAAAAATGGTCAACGATGATTTTTGTATCAGGCTGGTCACAAAGCCAATAAGTAGTGCCGCAAAGGTTTTGTTTGGTTATGTTAGGGCGGTTATTGCTAATTGAAAACTTTATCAGGTTTTACGGAAGAAACTTTTCTTCATTTACTCGAAAAGCGATAGAAAGGTTCTTCAGAATCGTGTAAAATATCTCAATCACCCGTTTTGTACTAAGGTAAAGCAGGTACATATTGTAGTAAGGTAATGTTAAGACATTCTGTTTCAAGCATGCTTACATCCTTCAAGCTGCATTCAAGGACAATAAAATTCAATGTTATCTTCATCCTAATAAAGCAGTCATTAGGGTCGAAACACAAAATGCGTTGCGACGTCGCATCGCGCCGATTCGCAGTTTTGTGTTTCGACCATAAGGTACCAAAAGGTAACAAAACAAAAAAATGGTAAAAAATTAATTCGAATACATGAATCCTGCTTTATTTAGTGGTTTTTGTAATGATAAAATGTTTTGAGGCAAAAGTAATATAACGATCTTTACTCCATTTATATATTTTTAAGTGTTTTTTACATTTACACAGATATATTAACTGTTGTGGAACGTGCAAAGTTATATTTTCTATATTGTAGTCTCCTATATAAGTAATTTAAATGCAGTGTCCTAACTGTATAATTACAGGACTTATTTAAGATATTATTCCTGACTCAAATTCATTGTTAGTGAATGTAAAATTTAGAAAACAACTAATTAATTAAAGTAGGAAATGAAACTATTTTTTCATCATCAACATCATCATCTACAGCCCAATTGCATCCAGTGCTTGGTATAGGAGTCGTGTAGTTTGTACACACGCCAGCATATCAAGCTACACATTGATGTATTTTTCCGTTGCACTGTAGCGATTTTCGAACAAAAATGTAGTCTGATGTGCCGTTGTCTGTCCACGATTCTGTGCTATTCTCATCATGCTCACTGGTCTCATCCATCTAGGGCCCGCAACTTTGACAATGTCGTCTAACCATTCCGCTATAGGACCTCTCACGTTTCTATAACCATTTGTTGGCCACCATTCAGTTATCGCCTTGCTCCATCTGCCTTCACCACGTCTCGTCTTTGTTTTTTCAAACAAGCCTTTTGTTTTGGTTTGGTTTGTTAATTTGTCAGTGTTTAACCTTGAGTGTATACCATTTTATCTTGTCCATGCAGTGGAATTCCTCCCATTGGGTTTACATTTTCTTAACGGAGTATTCGAGGTTTATATAGAACTACATGGTGATAGAGCATCTACCTGTTTGTACCCTGTAACTTCTTCGGACTCTTCTGAGTCATTTCAAACCTTCATTTTCAAACCTTATCATGATTTCCCTAGCTATCTTAAGGCGAGGTATTTCAATGCAAGTCTATATTTTAGGAGGTGAGGTGTGGGAGATCGCCTCTCGCGTCCCGCAACCCGAGCGCTGAAAATAATTAATATGAATAAAATAAGAACAGGCGGAAAAAATTTGACACAGATCCGACGTCGACAAGCGCCCGATGGCGACTGATGTGGCAGCGAGCGACGCGGTTCTTCGTTAAGCTCATATATCATACACTTTATTACCTCTGAGCATTTTTTAAATTTTGGGATAAATGTGAATGTTATAACTATAGGGATTCAGTTGACAACCAAAATTGAGCAGGTTCTCTGTAGTACTTAAAGATAAATATCTCCATATAACAATTATGTGCAAAGTTAGATATTTTATTCTTAAATACAATATGTTGATTTGCATTCTCGCCATATTTACAGAGGACATTCTATATCCGAAACTATATCACTAAAAAAATAAATAAAAAAAATAAATTTCCTAAATTCTTATTTTTTACTTAATTGTGGTAACCAAGTTTGATCCAAAGGTCATTGACTTGCACTAGAAGTTCCACAGGTACCGGCAACCATTTGAACAATGACCTATGCACAGAAAATATGCAATTTCGATCTATTTGGTGGCAGGGTACGAGTAGAGACGGGGGGAGTATCGTATCGAGCGCGTGATTGGTAGATCATCATGCGCGTTCATCGCGCATACGTTCTAGGTTCTCACGAAATGCAACGTGTTTTGTGTGCGATGTAAACAAGAGTGTAATAATGTAAACAGCTACCATGTGCATTACCATAAAGTGCATTCTTATGGCATGATGTGAAACGTTTAGTTTACGCGGATTACGAGTGTCGAAGAATTGCGCGCAAAAATCGTGTTTGGTTTCTTTCTGCTTTTTCCGTTGTGAAGAATGTGCTAAGTTGAAACGAAACTTTGCATATCTGTGGCTGGCTCCGATACGGAGCCTTTAAAGCACACGACTCGTTCGTCCCGTCACTTGATATTATAGAATAAAAAATAAATAAAAAAACATGTCGAGCAAAGATTCGACTAAAATATCAGTGAGTTATCAGTTATTGTAGTTAATATGAGAACAGCTATTTCTACACTGGTTCTGGTGGTGGTTCTGCACGATGGGTGCGAAAGAAATACTACACAATACATGATTATTTTCAAATAAAATTTAAAATAATGCATTTGAGTGCATGGTTGTAAAGTTATACACAGGTTTACAATTAATGGCATAACTTATTATTTCATTAGAGAGCGGTTTAATACATACGGCGGCTTATTGCAAACGTACAAGGCCATTTAGGTTACCTATTATATATTATTATTTATATTTTTGCATAAAGTACAGGGTGTAAGAAAGTGCATCTCAAATTTCACTAGGTGACTTTACCCATGATAATAATAATAATATAAAGAGTATTATCTACAGAAAAAACAGGTTTATAATCAAATGAAATTTAATATGGTGACCATAAGATGATACACAGTGTAGTGATAAAACCCATATTTTAACAGTGGCCGTAGCATGACGTGCAATGTGTGATAAAATTATTTCAGTTACTACCTATGACATATTTATTTCAGTTATTAAAGCTATGTTACCATTATTAATATTCTTTGTTTTTTTTATTGTGAATACTGAATTGGTAAGATATCACACTAGAGTCATTCGCTCTTTCGTTTATTTGGTAATGATCTGTTGTCATACATTTTGAAAAACAAGGATAACGATATGAAAGTGCGTATATAGCTATATTTGTACCGCAAAAGCGATGCAACAAAAAATACCATGTTTTTGTACTTCAGTTTTCATATATTTTATATTATATTAGTTGTTATTTACGTATTTCTACTTACTCTCATGTATTGAACTGCATTATTTATGTTCTTCTCACTGTTTTTATTATTTCTTTTTATCTTGTTTGTCGCGCTCAATTTGTACGTTGATAAAATTACTGTGTAGCATTGTCAAAATGTTTCAGAATCAGCTGTGACTTTGCGGCCATGTTTGTCACCGCGATATTTGTTTGCAACCATTGGTTGCAGCGCTCACGATGCGACAAAAATATGAGGTTACGACTCTCACCATGTTAGCTGTTTATCACTCGAAGTTAACAGCTAATGTGGATATAATAGCCTTATCGCGGCGGCACGCTACGGGGCAGATCTAGCATGCAATATTCTACTTAAAATGAATGAAGTATAAAGAATAAATACAGATGCATAAAAGCGTCGAAGTTCTAAATAATAAGTCTATCATAAAACTTATTTTGTCAATATTGTTACAATATGTTGAAGCCAGGCACAGTGGAAGCAATGAGGCGTGAACGTGCTAAGGCCAATGTTAGTGACGGAAATGAAATCGCGTTTTGATGCTTAATTTGTTTATTACGAGTATACATCTCATCTCAACAAATACAGTCATTAAGGAGTATCCTAAAATAGTTCACACAATAAAATAAATTAACGTACGAGTTGAACAATAACGATATCGATCGAAGCAGAGAGTCAGATAGGAAGTGGAAGAGCGAAAGTGACGTTTTGAAGTCTTACAGTCTTATTTCATGTCTTAGTTTTACAGTCTTCTATCTTTTATTTTCATTTATATTTTAAATCATAACTATAATCTAAAGAGTAGTTACCATACACTATCTTTCTAATAAAAATCAAACAAATAAATATTATATAATGTCGTAATTTTTATTTAAATTCAATTTCAAAATATTTATTTTCAGATAAAAAAAACTTATAAGCTATTGTTAATAGGAATATTATATAACATATTACTTAATTAATTTAAATCTAAAATGTCATGTACTTACAAGGCATCTCGTCCGGAATCATTGTCCGTACGAAATGCCTCAGTACAGGCGCTCTATGATCCTCTGCCACAACCTTCAGGATGATATTGTTACTCCCACTCTAACCAACAATACTACTTTTTTCCGCTTTCAATACTACGTTTTGACCACAGCAAATATCCCGGAGGCGCTGCAGTAGCGGAGCAGTCTCAACATCATCCTGAACATGTTTTTGTATTGGACGCACAGGGAATTTAGCGACCTTTGGGAGCACCAAAACCACAAGCCGCCCGTGCACGGATTCTGACAATACGCTTTGAAGTGCGTTATTTTGACAAGTTCCGCACAGCGGGCAAACTAGCGGGACAGCATATTCCCGCGTATCGCCTACGTTCTTTAATTCCTTTGCCTCGCCATTCTAATTTCGTTTCGTTCAATCGTCACTCCCTGCTCGATCGCGGCAGCGTATAGTGCTGTTAAAATTTCAATTACGTCCAATTTTGATCCCTTTACCAGTTTTAGTACCGATTTATAATAGCTACTAGTAATCACGTGCCAATTTTGATAACAATTTGTAATAACTACTGCTAAACGTATGCCAATTTTAATACCAGTCTGTAATACCGCATAACTCGGCCCTTTTGGGGTAAGTGTCTGGACTGTTTATGTTAATCCGTAGTAAGGGAGTGTTTTATAATGTTGTACATGTTTTTATACCTTTTCTTGTCTTGTTTATAGCCTTTTCTTTTCTTTACCATGTGCTTTACAAAGTAAATTTCTGTGGAACTGAAGTTTTCTTATTTTATTACCGTGAACCTGGACACGGCTCTTTTCACCTGTTTTACACTCATGCCATTTAGTGTAACCGGCGACCTTGAAAACCATGAACTCACATTTTTTAACGTTGTATATCAGTCCGTGCAATGTGACGTAGGCCTCACAGATTACCAGCATCGCCCTAATAGACCTCGCGGTCCGGTCTAGCAGCACGTGTCGTCCGCGTAGCTGATGTTGTTTACACAAACACCCGTCACACGACATCCGATACACAAGCTGCTGAGCTTGACTATCAGATCATTAACATACAGGTTAAGTCTTTGGAGAAAGCTTTGGAGACAACAACCCACCCTGTCTCTGTTTGTGAGGTTGTTGGACCACTTAACTTATTTATATGTCAATTTTATTTAAGATAATTTCGTATAATGTGCATAATATTTTGTAAGGTAGAAAAAACAATCCGTGGTTTCGCAATAGGATGCTCCTAACTAATAAAGTCAACCAATATGATCGAGATGATAGTTTTGCGAAAATGGCACCTAAATATTTTCTCGTTGTTTGTTTTTGAAACCGGAACGCAGTAATGCTCACGTTACTGCTTGAAGACAGAGATAGGTAAGGTTGCAGTACTTCCATTAACGAACTCTTTCACATGGAGCTCTACTGCGACTAAATCTAATCATGGTAAATTAAGGTAAAAGAAACAATGAGAGTACGAAATATATATTTGTGAAAAATAACAACGGCAGGTGTTTTTAAACAAAAAAAAACAATTTAATAAAAAGCTAAATATACGTACTGATAATTCAATAATTATTATAGTAATAACAACAACAATAAGCTGACAAGCTGAGAAAAATGAAGTAAACAATGATAATAATAATAAAGTAGTTAATTTAAAATAATTATAGTAACAATAAGGCACGCACTCATCGCCCACTCCGAAACCCTGTGTCGCGTGTCATGGAGACACACATAGGGTCGTATTCTAGAACTCTACTCAATGCTCAAGTCAGGATTTGAGTATGGTTTAAAGCACTCGAAATCATACTCAAGGCCCTGCCATTAGGGTCGTATTTCCAGTGCTTGTGTTTCCATAGCAATCCTGACTTGAGCATTGAGTAGAGTTCTAGAATACGACCCATAGACAACCACACATTACACCCAAACTCACGAGAGAATTAGGATTAGATCTTAGAATAGATATTAGACTAGAATTAATTATAATCACTCGAGAGAAGTAAATACAGGCCGTACAAATATTTCTCCCGGCCCGGGAATCGAACCCAGAACTTCTACGTGGCAAATCAGCATTGTAACCGTTCGGCCATCGAGGTAGTTAATGGTAATTAATCTACTCACTATAAGAGTGACAATGTGAAATACAAATTACTTATAAATACTTTTTTTTTTATTTACGCATAAGTTTATTGCAAAAGTAAATTGTTACATATTTTTAAATATTGAAACCTGGTGGTAAGTGACACCCCTGTTCTAAACAGTTGCAGTATCTCTCTGAGCTTTTAAGGTAGGCGTCCATAGATCCGCAACGCACGCATCTGACGGATCGCATTATACGGATTTTAGTATTAGTAGTAGATTTGTATAGAAGTTCAACTGCGTCCACTGATCCGCATTGAACGGACTGCACGCACCGGCTGCCGGTAATGCTCGGAGGGGCAACTTTTCCTATGGTATGCACCATCGACGTCATATGGATTACGTATCAGTGGAAGCAACCGCGCGCGCGCCGCCGCGCCGTCATTTGCTATTTGTTAAAAAGATTTTCACACGTTTCTCATTCTAAATTTTCTATTTAGAATGAGACATACGAAAATACTGGAAGAATTTTACGTCGTCGCTTAGCAAATCAGGAAATAGCGTATGGTATTCTCCATGTTACGATCTCTTCTTAAATATGCCATGTATCCAGATATCATGTTTCCTTTTTTTTCTTTTCTGTCTTCTTCTGCCAACAAACAAGCCACCACGATAAATTGTTCTTACTTACTAAATCTTACTTACTAAATCCATTGTCTCGCACACACAAGTTACACTCGTCCGCTCGCTACTAAAAGTGGCGTCGGCAATCCGATAGCTAGTAGTTGCGTCGGCAATCCGATTGCTGCGGATACAGTGAACTCACTGCCACAAACGGAGCCATTTAATGCGATTTGATGAGTGCGCTACGGATCTGTGGACGCCTACCTTTAATCTCAACAATCTGAGAACACTGTCACTACACCCATCATGCGTCACCCTGAGATACATATAAGACGAAAAGTCCCACATGCCTGTAGATTCATCAGCACCTATTACACTTTTTTTTTTGACGGGGGGGAAATATTTATGGATACCCCTGAGCCCAGGGAGACTCAGGGGTTATGTGGGGACTCTCCCTCCAGACTGGAGGGCCTACCCCACTAAAGCCCCCACGGGTTTCCCTCTCGCCGGTTGAATTGGCGCCGTGGGATCAGTGAACATTCACCAAGACGAGCACCTTTTACCCTACAAAATCGAAACGCAGTAATGCTTATGTTACTCTTTCACAAGGAGCTCTACTGCTACTAACATTGTTTTTTGTCTAAAGCAAATATTTCTTATATTTTGTAGATTGACCGCCAAACAGCAAAACAACGACCCTTCTTCTGTCGGCTACTTATTTTAGAGTACTAGTCATAAATAGTATTACATTAACTATATAACTATTTGATTTTAAATTCGGGACTTAATCGTGCTTAAAAACATGTTTTATCTCCCCTCATCATCGTCATATCATCCTCCTCTCCACCTCGTAGTTTCAGACGTATTGCAATCTCCGTGGTCTTGAAGGGACTGAACGTACACCATATGTCCGAAACGTCGAGGAAAATATAATACATTTTTATACACGATTAAGTCCCGAATTTAAAGTCAAATAATGTGTGAAAATCAGTGTCATTGGCTATATAAGTTCACATAATAGTCAGTAATAAATTGAATATGGTATAAGCCTCCTTAAAAACCTGCAAAGAGAAAAAAATACAAATTTTAATTATCTACAATGAAATAAATTAATGACAACACGCGTTAAAATTGGTTTAGTAATTTTAATAAAGCCGAATTTACATTTGTCTGACGTGTCAAGTCGTGACGCGTCAGAACGCCGTCAAGTCAGATTGCGACACACTAATATAAATCTAACCATGTTAAATGTATGTCGCATCACGATACACGTCAGACAAATGTAAAACCGGCTTTATCATATCGCACAGCTATCACAATAATGTTGTAACGCAAACTAAGTGAAATTCACGATTATACTATTTCTGAACGTAAAATTTGATCCTCTACAAGCATTGACTTACAAATAAATTGTAAGTCAATGTCTACAAGTCAATAAAACTCTTGTAAGAATATTGTAAGAAACAAGTAAAAGGTTTCTAATTAATTCAAAACTAAACAAACTTTTTGTGAGCTAGTTCTGGACAAAACAGTCTTTCTCAAAAATAGGAAGTGATTGTTTCAATTTTATTTTTAAATATATTTCAAATACAAATACAAATTAGAGTCCAAAATAGATATAATAATAATAATAATAACGCATACTCCGTAAATGTGGTCCAAACCAGCTAACAAGCTGAGAAGAATACTGTAAATAAAAAATAATAATATATACACACATGAGTGCGGGGCTATGAAGTCCCGCACTAGGGAAACCTTGAGGATACGATCGACACACATAGACAACCACAAAATACACCAAAAGTCATGAGAGATATAAATGTAGGCCATACAAATATTTCCCCCGGCCCGGGAATAGAACCCGGGACCTCTGCGTGGCAGTCCAACATGGTAACCGTCCGGTCACGGAAGCAGTAGACTTCCGAGCAATGTGGTCCCAAATACAGCCTCGGTTAAAGGATGAAAACTACATACGATATCGCAGCTGCATCAATAAAAACAAAATAACTTACCACCAAGAGAAAGAAATTTGACTCTTTTACAGTCTGCATCAAGACTAGCACGTATGAAAGAATCAATACAAGGTGGGGTAGAAACGGTAGTAGCAAAGATAGTGGCGTCTAAATTTGAGCCTTGATTAGGTGCAGATCGGTAGACAGTCATGACGATAATATTATATGCTACTTACGTCGGCTAGAGTATCGAGGCAGACTACCCTGAACATGGTCCGTATGACCATGAGACGCGAAGTGCGCGTGAGGATTACCAGCAGAACAACACGCGAGGACCGGTCCCAGTGCTTCTCCCAACCACAGGAGTATATCCCTTCTCTAAAGCTATCACTCTGTAGTAAACAGTATTTAATTAAAAACAATATAACTTTCAGCGTTAATCTCAAGAATAAATTAAAAATGCTTACGTGTTCTAACAATTTATCACTGTAGTAACATGGAAAGCTACCAAACAGTATCGCGCCTATGAAAATTGGAACAGGATTTTCTGGCGGAATTCGCTTATTTCTCATTGCCTGAAACCAAATTTTTTTATGATTAGGTATCAGGTGACAGGACTTGGTAAGCGACACGTCTATCCATCACGTTACAGTGCGACTCAGAGCTTTAAATCACAAAGATCTGAGAGCACTGCCACTAGAACCGACATAAGTTGACAAGTCCCATGTGCCTATAACTTCACCAGCACCCTTACCCTTCAAAACCTTACCGCTTGGCGACAGAAATAAGTGATTTCTTGTTTTTATGTTTACAAAATAAATAAAAAAAACTCTCAAATATTTCATAGCAAAATGCATTCATCAAAAAACAATAAAATACAGAAATACCAATTAGACCACGATTAGATTCAGCACTCAGAAAAAAACATTGTCGGCTGAGGCGTGGCAGAGGTGAGTTTAGTTATCCTAACAAAGGTTTTATTATGATGAAACCACAAAATGCAAATCAATTTGTAGTAGTGGAACTACACAATGATTTGCACCTTGTGGTTCCGTGATAATAAAAACTTGTTATGGGAACTAATCACCTCTGTCTGCTCTCAGCAAAAAAAAAATTGACGAGTGAGTTTAAAATTCATTGTCTCACCAACGACGTTTCAATAATCATATTTCTCATTTGTGATATTTTCGACATCGTCTGTGATTTTTAGGTACTCATAAGAAGTTCTACCGATTCTGCGCGGGTTTTTTGCACCACTTTTCGGTCAATAACACGTTATAGGACCAGAGTCAAACGATCTTGCGTTTTGTACAATACTTTTTCCTCCTTCGAGATAAAAAACTTAACTGATAATCTGGTTCTATGATACAACTTATTAGCAATCCAAAGCGGAAGTCTTGATCTGTGCTGCCCTCGATGAAATATGTGTCCGATGAAGTATGAAAGATGGATCTCCTTCAAGGAGAAGGGTATAGGCCATGGTTCGGTTAGTTAGCACAATGTGAGTAGGGGCTTCACACATTATCATAATTTGTGATTCTTCTTCGATATACAAGACGACGACCGACTTCCTTTTGAACACAGGATGACGAGGACAGTCCTAACTAAATCTCTATCGCGAGCAGACTACTCCTCCTGACCAAATTATAGATATGTTGGATGTTTATCGCAAAGACACGATTAGGTTCTAACCAAACCCGGACACGGTTAGGTCAAGCTAGGGTTAAAAGAAAAACATTTTCCTCTCAAAATTACTTTCGAAGTTATGAAATTTCGACCAAACGTTAATTCTGGAAAATGTCATTTCGGACTAATGATAGATAACCGTCCCGTCACTTGAGATTATAAAAAAGCTCCGCAGGTTGCGTGGCAGCTCCAACCATATACTGGAAACCATTGTCAGTAGATGCAATTCGCCTTCTATGCGGCAGCTTTTTTCGCCTTGCATATGGAGCATAATTTGTATTTCAACTGTGTATTAATTAAATTTGTTTTTAGTACTACTAATATACTTTTTAAAAATTAACATTGTTTACTATAAAAACTGGGCTATCATCACTGTACAGTATGTATACATTTAGTTATATCCACTCACCTGCACGATCGAGTAAGCCAACAGCGGCAACACGAACGCTGTTCCTTTTAGAGTGATATCATACAAGGCTTGAAATGCTTCCTGTATCTTCTCTACAAAACTAAATAAACAAAATTATTTATGTATTCTGTGCCACAAAACGACGATTTTCGTGATACCAAGTAACGGCACGCGCAAGTCGTGCACCTGGACGTAATCGACACGTCTGTCCATAGCAGCTTGCGTAATTTGAATGAAAATTCATCATCAACTATACCTCCCACTGACGGACACGTGGGATGTATGAACCTTCTTCGACACGGAAGTTTCATCACAACGTGTTCCGTATAACAATGTAACTGAATCTTGGGATGAGAGTGAAAATGATCAAAATAATGTGGAAATGCACTGCAAATCTTTGACTTTAATCAAGTTAATTTAACTTTAGTCAAGATACCGGATGGAATTAAACACATGATTAAATTCATTACTTGAGAATCATTGCAGCAATCGTTGTGCTGATAGACACGGAATATGTGTGAATAAAAACAAGTTGTATGATCACTTTAAACCAGGCTCCCAATTGACAATTATCATTGACAATTTTAATAATTAATATTACATTGTCTGCATTGTATTAACTAAAATCTTTATTAGAACTTAGACATTTGGCAACTAGCGTTATTGTAACAGTGAAAATATTCATACACACATAACAATAAATACAATAGAAGTGGATAGGTTAGCGTCTGCCGCGTGCCAACTATAGGTCTCGAACATTGACTTACAATTATATGGACGTCGGGTCCGCGGTAAAAAGTGTCCGAACTTATAGGGCGTTAAAATCGTATACAGAGCGTCATTCACGCTTTAGTCTTCGTTTGTTCGACTGACAGCGAAGCAAGCAAAATTAGACAGTACTGTGATGAGATTACAATTTAAATTCAACGTTTTAGCTTTTTCATATTCCTTTACATGTCACTACGTTTAAATAGGTTGACTTGGGACATTTTTTTCGTGGTTTTTGTATTAGACCCGTCGTCCATTTATTTGTCAGTCAATGGTCTCGAAAGACCTATCTGAGCTCAGTCCGCCACTTTCGCTTTGTACGGTATGGTTGTGTCATTCTTTCGTGCAAATTCTCTAAAATCCTAGAAAAATGCCTTATCGTGCTGTTTTGGAGTGCAAAAATGATGTGGTGGTACTGTGGACCCGTGGTGGTATTTCATATTATCGAAAAGTGTTATTTTAATAAATTTACAATTTTCTGTTTATCGAAATATTTTTTTTGTTACAAGTAACGAATGTAAAGTTTATACTCCTGCAATAAGGTCGCCTCTTTTTTGGAGAACTGAATTAATAACTCCAATTCATCGTCGTTCAGCAATTAACCGCTAGATTGCAGCACATTGATTAAAATTTCAATATAATATCAATACGTCGTAACTTGCAATATTAGGTATTTATGGTAATGAACTTTCTACGACATGCCAATAGGGTAAAGTTCAAACTATATTAACAATCCAGAATTTATTATTTCTTTTTAAATTTGAAACTACGAACAATCAATATCAAGATTTTGTAGTGTTTCAAATTATGAATGAATGAATTTTGGCGACTTCGGTTCTGATAAATCGAAGTTTAAGGCATTTCCATTGTTCTTTCTTCCTTGCGTACACAAGCTGGCACGCACGTACACATCCTTGAAACATCGGCGGAGATACTATAGATATTATATTACGATCTCATATAAAGTTATATTGTTATCTACAATGTTTGCTTATCCGCTCACGCGATGCGCTCCTCCTACCGAAAAATGGCGGCTATTTGGTTTCGCAAATTAGAAAAGCATTCAGTTTAAATACAAGTTTTTATAAATAAAAATTATTATTCTGCATTGCTAAATAAATACCCTCCGTACTACCAACAAAAACATTATAAATAAAATGGAGTAATACACCGCAAATCCTGCACTTAAAAATGGCACTAATGAAATTTTTGGTGTACTTGGATAAATATTATAATATTCCGTTTGAATGGTTCTAACGTTTACCATGAAATTACTCCTTAAAGTATAGTTTATAAACATTTATATTCAGGGTAAACTTAAAAAACGCTACTTACGGTATGTTTTCATTAAATAAACACCGAAACCACCAGCCCAAACAATAACACACACGATTGTCGTGATGTAATTTTGAAGTTGTTTATTTTTTTAAATGACAGACCCAGGCATTAAAAACTTTATGGTTTGCTAGAGTAGTTACCGAAATAGCAATTAATATTAGTTCTTTTACCTGTTATAACTTCGATATCGAATTTCGATAAATCGGTATAAAATCACCGGCACCTCTAGGTGTGGTATGCGTCTACGGCTGCATGTATCGCGTGAGCGGTTAGACAAACAAATATTCTCACAATTAGACTATCACTACTATATGGAATTTTCGTCATCATCATTTCAGCAGAAAGATGTCCACTGCTGACCATAGGCCTCACCCAAAAAATGCCACAAGGACCTGTCCTGCGCCGCTTGCATTCAGCGGTTGCAAAGTTTTGCAATTCTTTGGGCTATGTCAGTTACTCTGGTCCCCTTGCGAATATCCTCATTACTGATTCTATCTCGCAGTGAAACTCCGAACATAGCTATTTCCATTGCCACTTATGTGACCTTGAGCGGTTTAATGAAATCCATACTGAGCGAGCACGTGTCAGTACCGTAAGTCATGACTGGTAACACACACTGCTCGAAGACTTTTATCTTGTGGTATTTTGGACAAAAAGATATGGCGTAACTTCCCGAACGCTCCCAGTCGAGTCGAAGTCGACGACTGACTTCTTTCCCGAAG
This sequence comes from Hyposmocoma kahamanoa, assembly GCF_003589595.1. Taxonomy (NCBI): domain Eukaryota; kingdom Metazoa; phylum Arthropoda; class Insecta; order Lepidoptera; family Cosmopterigidae; genus Hyposmocoma; species Hyposmocoma kahamanoa. Next base: position 1,659,354 of record NW_020654748.1, read on the forward strand.
TTGGACCTACCTAACTGGATAATTTGGCCCAGTTATAAATAATCGTCAACAACTTCGAGTGTAGTAGTATATGGCAGTTGCTTACCTGTAAATTATTGTTAACTCCTTAGCGATATCCTTTAATGTTTTATTTGTTTCCTCAGCTGAGAAACCTTGATCGGGAAATAGATTCTTAAGACGACTTTCCAATAAAGCTAGTTGTCCACTCGCATGCAGCATGAGCACAGGCCCCAGAGGCACTAAGCTATTGTACATCAGGCAAGTGTACAACATTCCAAAGCCCATGATAAAATTTACCAAAACAAATCGTAGTAGAGACCGGTCTTCCAGGTTCGGGAAATGTGCGGGATATAAATCAGCAATATAGAAGTCATCATTTATAGCGGAATATATTGTAAAGCCTATAGCTTGGAGGGGATACACCATTACGCCCCAGTTAACAGTTCTACACCACCATTTTGTAACAAATTGTCCTTTGCGATTGTATTCAAGCACAATTTCCATTTCCTCAGCGGGTAACGTTTTTGCGTGTTCGTAATCGGCTTTCACATGTTCTATTAAATTACGAAAAGTATCTTGGTGTTTCAGCAAAGTTGCATACTTAAACGTTATAACAAGGTTCATTAGAACAAGTGTGGAATCTCCACAAAATCTTATCAAGTCTTTATTCTTGATGCCATATTCCTTTATATTATATAATAGGAGAAAGAGCATAGCTTCATATGCACCTTGCATGATAACAAATTTAATGAACCATTTCCAATCCCTCGGGCTATAAGGGTGAGCTCCGTTCAGTTTCAGTGCGTTGACAATTTGTTGAAAATTTTCATCAAAATCTAGATTCATTGTCGTTTTATTTTCTGCATTACAATCAAGTACTATAACATGGACTAAAATAACAAATATTAAAAACGCACCTACCGTGGGTTATCACAGATTGTCTTTTATTATAAGTACTAGCTGCTTCGCCAGCCGCTTTAATTCTGGTAAAAAGAACTTGTAATTTAATAAGCCAATTGGTTTCCATAAAGCAAATAAATAATAAATAAGGTAATACAAAATAATAAGATAGTCAGGTTTTTTTAGTTGCTATAAAACCACAAAAATTTTAGAATGAATTCTTTCTTCGTTAAGGTCAGGAGCCGAAAGAGGGTCTTGAAGCCTTAAGTCATTATTAGAGATGGGAAAAACTGCTCATAAACGTTTAAACGTTATAGCTTTTTTAAAAAGCATATTTTTTATGACGCTTTTCACTTAAACGCTTTTTAATGTGACGTTAAAAAAATCGTTCAGAAAAACATTTAATCGCATAGACTTATATGTTAAAAAAAGCTTACAGTGTTGTTGTTGATAGCGAAAAGCAAGAATAGACCACTAAAGATTTTGAGTTAAGTAAGTTTATTTGTAAAACACGAGTTTTATTTTTATTTACAAAATTATTATTCACATTGACAGATTAATTTGCTTAGGAAACATAAAATATGTGATATATATATATATATGACCAGCGCTTACGCTTCAAATAAACAGCGTGCTTATGTGCTTATTTTAAAAAGCAAACTTTTTAAGTGCTTTTCGTTTAAACGCCCGCCTCTACTTATAATGTAAAGGGTATTATTATAGCACTATAGTCTCCCAGTCGATAAAACAGACAAACAAATTAGTTTAAACTATTTTAAAGAGATGTCGCTACGATGCTCCAAATCCAAAAAGTGGAAAAAAACAACTTTGAAGGTTGTGAAATCTTGAGAACACAATGTATACATTACCTTTATAAGAAATACGTGACTTTTCCTCTTCGCCACATTTTGAGGGACGAGAAACATTTGCACAATTTTCGCATATATACATTCGTTTTCGGTAAATACATCGTAAGTATTGAATTTAGCGTAATGTAAAGCTGATAAACAAAATTAAGTTAGTACACTAACTTATGTAACACTATTTGTTCTTACTAGAGCTGAAAACATTTAACTTAAAATAAAGAACGCTCCTCTTTCTCCACCTAAATAACCATCTCGAAAAAATGAACAACAATCCGTTTTATATTTATAAACTGTGACCAACCAACGGTTAGTGCCACAAATGTTTCATGATTGGTTATGTAGTATTTAGATTTGTCTGTTTGGATTCTATGAAGTGTTCTCTTTATTGTGTTGTTTTTGCTATGTGGCTGACGTGTTCAATAATAATAGTAATAATATTTTTACAAAAGTATTTAAGTCAGTAGGCAGTAATATTAAAAATTGCATTGTTTGAGAAAAGAAAAGTAAGTGTACGCCGAATCGAAATAACCTAAGAAGTAGATAATGAACATTATGAATAATACCTCAATCTTTGATAAACTTATCGAACAAAATATTAGATCAGTCTGCTTATTTAGTTTTGCAAAAGGGTTTGAATTACGCAATGGCTCCTCGTCGTGTTCGATACGTAGAACATTACATACGAAGAAATTATTTGTAACGTTGAGGATTAGATAATTAACTAGATAGTTAAAAACAACATGAGAAAGGAAGATTTGGAGGCAATACGCCAAGACGTTTCGTCAATATTGCGTTCAAATAAACAGCCCAGGCCGAATCTTACTCGAGATGAATATAACGCGCTGAAGATCTTCCGCGAAGATCCTGAATTAGTCATCCTCCGTGCAGATAAAGGTAACGCGACGGTGGTCATGAATACGTCAGACTATAACAGCAAAATAACTGACTTACTATCGGATGAAAGCATGTATAAAAAGGTGAAGAAAGACCCTACCACCAAGATATTAAAAACAACAACTAAGTTAATATCTAAGCACTCCGATACGCTGAAACTGGATGTAAGTGAGTTTGTGCCCTGCTGCGTAAATCCTCCAAAACTGTATGGGATACCAAAAATACATAAGGCTGACACCCCATTCCATCCCATAGTTAGCCAAATTGACACACTAGGTTGGTGGCTCAACACATTGCAAGGTGACTTCTTACAACTGCATTGTATAATAAAATTTGGTTCTGGGGCTTTGAAACTCCTTAGTGTTACGCATTTTGAAGCCTAACATTTTAGCCGCTCTTTTTATTGTTATATCAATATGTACCGCGAATTTGAGTTTTGAGTCTATAACTACCCCTAGATCGCGGATCTCTGTCACTTCTTCTAACTTGTCCGCACACAGCATGTACTTAGATATGATTGGAGTTTCTTTCTTGCTTTCTTGTGCCGCATATGTGACTTCTTTACATTCATAGTCATTCTATTAGACAAGCATCAACTTTGTACACTATTCAAGTCACTTTGCACTAGATCGATATCAGAGGAAGACATAACTGTTCTGTAAATCTTCAAGTCATCTGTCAGCATATAACATAAAGCGACTAAACCGTATGTAGTTAGTGATATCATTAATAAATACTAGGAAAAGTATAGGCCCGGTATGCGAGCCCTGAGAAACGCCCGACTCCGCGATATAGGTATTAGACTCGTCACCACTGATTAAAACCACTTGAGATTTTAGTTCAAGATACGACCGAAACCACTTGTGCAAGGATCCAAGAACGCCGAACGATTCCAACTTCTTTAAGAGTAATGAGTGACAAACTTTGCCGAAGGCATTACTGAAATCAGTGTAAATGGTATCCACTTCACCCATTACGTCATGTAAGAACATGCTCAAGTTAGTTTCAATGGAACGGTCGCGTCTAAATCCAAGCTGAGAGTCGGAGAGAATGTTATCTAAGTGTCGGGAAAGAAATGGGCATACTAGATTTTCGAATAATTTCGAAAAACAAGACAATATCGAAATGCGACGATAGTTCGTCGTACTTTTTAAAAACTGGTATTACTCTAGCTCTTTTCCACTCTTTGGGAAAGATACCGTCTCGCAAGGAACGATTAAATATTGTCGTGAGCGACGAAACAATTGTGAAAACACAGTTCCTAACAAACAGAGGGGGAACACCGTTCTGCCCCGCTCCTTTATGTACATATATCCAATTGTCGGCTTTCGTAAACAAAACATGCGTGAGTTAACTATCAATCACCGTATTAAGCAGATAGCCACTCTTAGGATCGTTCCTGCTGAACACAGACGAGAAATGATTGGCAAAGAGTTTGGTTGATTATGGCAGTTGGATAATGCAGAAGAAAGTGAGATCCATTGAATCGAAGGATGCAAAACTGTATTGGCTCGGCCACGTGAACCAGTTGGACGCTCTAAGTACCGTTGATCGAGAAGAATCTGCCAGAAATCCAAGCTGTGGAAGGGCAAAGCTCATAACAAATCCTAATACCGTTGTTACAGACGGCCGTACGAGTCTGGCCGGTCAGAGCAATGTTTAGAGCGGAGTTCGCGGCGCATTGATAGGGTCGGTATAATGTGGGAGACGCCGTATATATGCAGGTATATAAGAGAATCTTGTAAGATTTGTTGATTCACTTTCATTCTTATTCGATATTCCGATCCGAGTTGTTGTTCGATTTTTTCAACTTGTAAGTCAGATGGACATAAGGTGCTCAAATAAGTTTCTGTAGAAATGTGTACTGTCCACTTTCCTAAGTTTCAATCAATTTCTTCAAGAAAAGAAGAATACCGAAGTAGGTCTGGTCCGACTTAAGGCGGATTCAGCCAGGATCCAACAGCCATCTTATAGTTGCGGAGTATAAGATAGAAAACATGAAAAGATTATCTTCTTTAAGTGCACCTTTGAACAGTGTCCAGTGTGTTTAAGGTACATTTTCAACAAAGACTTTAGACACATTCACACACATCTATAAATGTAGCCCACCGTACGACTACTTACGTACGTACCGTTACTCACAATATCACTGAAGCATCGGATCATGCAGTAGTCGATAGATTGTAAAGGATTATTGAACGAATAGTTTTCGATTTCATTAAAATAGTTAAATCGTATAACGTGATGAGGAGAGCTATTTCCGCACGGTGGTATACGACAGCAAACTACACGATACATGTATCATGGTTATTTTCAAGTTAAATTTAAAATAATGCATTTGAGTGCATGGATGTACATTGTACACAAGTATACAATTATTGGTATAACTTGATATGTTATTAGAGAGAAGCTTATTGAATATTTGTTCGGTAGAAAATTGCAAACATACAATACAGGATGTAAAAGAAAGCGCACTTCGAATTATAAAGGATGATTTTGAATATTTTGATCGAAAATGCTATACCAACGCTTAACAAACATTGCAATGAAACATTTTATAACATAACCATTTTAAATTACTAAGTTAACTATACAGGAATTAACTCTCAAAACTAGGCCGTAAGGTTAGTGCAGAACTCTATGTTGTCTCTTGTCCATCACGCACTTGGCCGATTGTTTATAAATCAGAATATAATATGAAGCGATCAATAACTATAACGATTGTTTAATAAATAACTTGTGTGTACTTAGGGCAGGTGGTAACATAATTATACAAACAGGTGGACAGATTTCATAAAATTGCCGGAAAAAAATTGCTACTTAGTAATAAGGCCTCATAATGTTAAAATGAGTGGTACCGTAAAGGCATTATCATATAATAGAATAGAATAAATATTTACTGCAATGCCACAACCATAGATACAAAAAAAAATTGATAACACGCACAAGCATAAGAAAATAAAAAGAATTAATAAACAAAATACAAAATACAATTTAAAAAAGAAAACAATAGTATTATTATAGTGTGTATTTAGAAAATATTAAGAACTATATGCTTTTTGTAATTCTAATAACGCGCACACTCAACGTAGTCCCGCACTAGGGAAACCCTGTGTCGCGGGTGTAATGGACACATACATAGACAACCACAAATTACACCCAAACTCACGAGAGAAACAAATAAACCTGGGACCTCTGCGTGGCAATCCGACGTGGTAACCGTCCACGTAGGCAGTTATTAATTAAGGAATAATAAAGGCTTTTTTATTTATTTGTTTATAATAAGGCCACCTGTTGTGCATCAGGTTACTGTATTATTTCTGTTCTTTGTTGTCACTGTAAGTTTGAATGTAGAATACAAAAATTTCGCGACGCCGGGTCGGCAAATTTCGACAGAACATCGGTGGTACAGTAGTCGACCTACATGAAAAAAACATCGAAATTCTCAAACAATCAATTCTGAAAATAAATATACTAGCAATGCCACGACGTGCTAATTAGTCGATAGAAATTGTGTAGCATAGACGCTTCACATAGATTGTTCCTTGAATTACAAAATCGCCTACATAACTACTATTTTGTAATATTGCAGAAAACGACAGATAGATTCGTCGAAAAAAAAAATTCTGAATAAAGATGTTCGGTATTACGTTCAAATCCATATACTAAAATATTATATAACAGATATAACTAAGTAATAACAATCCATCAGTACCTGTATTATGTTTCGAAATACCTCAGAAATCGAGATTCACTTAAGCAGAGTCTTAAGATTTGAATCACGTTTCGAGACGCCGCCGGTGAGCGTTATATTTTGGGCCGACGATTGACTTGCAAAAAATATGAACGTGCGCAGCCTCATTCCAGATTTAAATATATATTATTTTGTAGTTGTTAACATTGTGTAGCAGGCAGGACAGGTTATTTCATATAGTACACTAGTAACATTGCTTGCTTGGAAAGAGTAGGCGGTCACAATATTTATCTACTACTCACATTACAATAGCTTGTTATGTAAAAGTCTATAAATAGTAATCGTTCTCCCAAACTAACCTGCACATCAAAAGCGGTTCATTTCTTCTATTTTCCAGATTATTTAAAAACATTATAATCAACCCATTTATAATAATAATAATAATAATAATAACGCACACACTCAACATAGCCCCGCACTAGGGAAACCCTGTGTCGCGGGTGCCATGGACACACACATAAACAACCACAAATTGCACCCAAACTCACGAGACAAATAAATGTAGGTCATACAAATATTTCTCCCGGCCCGGGAATCGAACCTGAGACTACTGCGTGGCAGTAGTCCGGCATGGTAACCGTTCGGCCACCGAGGCAGTTAAATAAAAAATAAAAAATTTATACGTCACACACATTGATTTACAATTATATGGACGTCGGGTCCGCGCTAAAAAGTGTCCGCACTTGTAAGGCGCTAAAATCGTATACAGAGCGCCAAACTCCGCTTTAGTCTTCATTTGTTCTACTGACAGCGCGATACTGCGATGACATTACAATTTAAATTTCGAATAGGTTGACTTGGACATTTTTTTCGTGATTTTTGTATTAGACCCGTCGTCCATTTATTTGTAAGTCAATGGTCCCACATTTATATTTCCGCTCTGAGTCAAAGTCAAAGTAAAATAATCCTTATTTCATACGTAAGCAGGCACTTGATCGTCACACTGTTTAAACTCTTCTGCTCATTCGTAAGGCAGATTTCCTTAGAAGAACGAAACTCTAGTGGGTTGCTCGTTGTAAATATACATTTGAATATACATATGAAGATGTTTAAATTCATTGACTTACAATTATATGGACGTCGGGTCCGCGCTAAAAAGTGTCCGAACTTATAGGGCGTTAAAATCGTATACAGAGCGTCATTCACGCTTTAGTCTTCGTTTGTTTCTTCTGACAGCGAAGCAAGCAAAACTATATAGTACTGCGATGACATTACAATTTAAATTCAACGTTTTAGCTTTTTCATATTCCTTTACATGTCACTACGTTTAAATAGGTTGACTTGGGACATTTTTTTCGTGGTTTTTGTATTAGACCCGTCGTCCATTTATTTGTAAGTTAATGTTTAAATTACAATATTTAATTTAAACATCTTAAATGGGACATTCATTGTCCTGCTTTGCAATCCGCCTTGCTTACAACTGCGTAATACAGGATTATGAATGTAGTCGCAGCGTACAAACCATCCTGTAATCCTGCAATGCGTCCCGCGAAACTCCATACGTGGTCCATATGCAGAATAGTGTGTGAGCAGTTTCGTGCTTGCGCGGCAACTACCACGCAGGTTGTAAATAGGCCGTTTTAGATCGAGACTACCTGCAAGAGCTAAACGGGTCACTACCATGGATTTTTGTCGTCCAAGTACGCAAAAGCTGTAAAATATCTATTATAAAGTTTTTGTTTCACTATAGTTTTATCCTCGTAAATGGTAAATTTTGAATATCAATCGGAATTTTATTATGAATGTATCCGACATTACCCCTTAATTTGAGACTGCGAAAACGACTGTCAAGAATAGCTAGTTTATTTTTATTCCTCGTGTTCATGTTACGTCTGTCACTATTTTTCATAAATAAAATTAATATTTTTCTTAACATAAATAACATTAATTAAATTTTTATTAAATTGATATTCAATAATTTTTTGTGAAATTACTCCACTAGTTTGTTATAATTATTAATACAAAGATCGAACACTTTGAAAAAACACTCAGAAAAAATTCCTTCGATCCGGTCGGATTCGAACCGACGAATATTTTCATAAATGTACTGCGACGTTAGTGTAACAATGTTAATCTCTTTAAACTTATCTGTCAGAGTTTGGCTCAATGCGGGTGGGAGACTTATCAACTTATGTCTCAGGGTAACGGGCGCAGTGGCAGTGCCCCTAAGATCTTTGCGATTTAAAACTCTGATTGACACTGCAACTGTTATGAATAGGCGTGTCGCTTACCACCAGGCGCACGACTTGTTCGTCCTGTCACATGGTATTATAAAAAATTATAAGAATCATCATCATAATTTGTAACACACAATGAATGCCATTGGCACGCATTTTTGTCAAAGTACAAAAAGTACTTTATAATAAAAAAAGTAATTTTTAACTCATGATGGTATATATATAGTTGAATAAATAATTAGAAGGAAAAAACTGACTTCTTATATTTTATATTAAATAGGATTTAATTGATTTACATAATATAAATTACTTCCAAACTATTGATCAGCGTCTTATAGATATGAGACGGAATTTTGACCGAATTCGAACGAAACCGTTGTTCTTTCAAGATATGTTGGATGTTTATCACAAAGACACGATTAGATTCGGTTGGGTTAGGTTAAGTCAGGTTTAAAAGAAAAAACATTTTCCTCTCAAAAATTACTTTCGAGGCTATCAAAATTAGAGCAAATGATATTTCTGGAAAATGTCATTTCGGACTTCTGATAGGTAACCGTTCTCTTGAGTTACTGGTCTATGACAGAACTAAAATTGATAAATTTCTCTTCGTGGAAATTGTCAAAAGTTTTCTGTAATATAACACGAAAAAGTTACATTTCATGGTCAAAGGCGAAGGCCAAAGTTCTCTTTGAAAGTCTTAATTGCTGAGTATCACTTTACATCATTATGAAGTTCGTAACTTTTAGTAACTAACTAGTGTTGTGACCAAGTTCATTTATTAGGATACGGAGCTATATACTTTCGCAGCTGGTCGCGGGCGCTTCTAAAGAAAGGGTTTTTTTTTATGTTACCAAGTAACGGGACGAACAAGTCGTGCCCAAGGCGACATGGCTGTCCATAACATTTGCAGGGCACTGCCACTGCGCACACATTACTGCTTGGCGGCAGAAATAGGTAATGTGACAGTACTTCCCCGGACGAATTCTTTCACAAGGAGCTCTTTTGCTACTAAAAAATAGAGTTGTTACATTATTATTTTAGTTATACATACAGGTTAAAGGGCATTTCTCCAAAGCCACAATTTTCAGTGTCCATGCACTAAACTCCACTTATTTGTCAAAACAAAAATCTACAAAAAAAGAGTGTATAATATGGGTTGAAAGCTAACTGGAGAGCACAAAATCGTCCCCATAAACCTTTCGGACATAATGGGAAAAAATCCGATTATACCTTTTTTTAAATTATCCTGTTTTCGGTGGTAGCTGAATTCGGTGGGTCAAATATGTCATTAACTGTCAAGAATCTAGTTGCCCAATTAACGGAGTTTTTTGTAAGCTTCGTTTTCCTTCCTCTCAATGGTTTTCCTGAAATTAAGAAAGAAATTCGACCACCGAAGTCCACTCAAATCATGAAATTAAAAAATAATAATACAGTATTAACACTGAATTAAAATATCGTGTTTGACTGTTTTAATGCCTAGCCTATACATATGGAAACCAACTTTTGAAATAGTTTCGAAAGTTGTTCTTGTTCTTCCCAGGATTTTCGAGTTTCTATATTTTTTCCCGGGACGCGGAAACGCCGCGACATTTATCATACTTGGCTTATTATGTGTACTATGCTTACACTTGTTGTGGCTTTTAAACTTATATCTTAGCCACAGGAAGCGTCTTATAGAAATGTAAGTTTAAACCCAAACACGTGTTTAATCCAATATCTGTCCCATAAAGGCAAACACTCATCCGACTTAGGCAGTCCCACCCATAAAAAAGTCCCGTTAGCGTGCGGAAAGCAGTTAGTTAGTTAATTACTGATCGGGCGCGGCTCTTTTCACGCACGACATCCAACTTCAGCATTCAGCCCGTGATGTGGCCAGTGAATTGGATACTTTTATTAAGCAATTTACTTTGTTAAAATGGCATTATTAATATCGAGTTCTTAGGTTTTCGCGATTGTTACACATAGGAAACGAAACTATTTTTCCGGATTTAAATCGCGTATATTTGTTTTTTCAAACAAACCGACGTTTCGGGCCCATAACAGGTCCCATGGTCACGGTTGACTGTGTGTGTGTCAACCGTGTGTGTCAAACAAACCGACGTTTCGGGCCCATAACAGGTCCCATGGTCACGGTTGACTGTGTGTGTGATTATTAATAATTAAAAAAGCGCAAAAAGCATTTCACTTTTCAAATGAATCAGGTTTTTTTCGAAAACTTATTGATTATTCTTATTCTTCTATACAAAGATTTGGATTTAAATCATGTGCCGATCGTGATTTTCATATATTTTTTGAAAAAATAGACATAAGTCTCTCCCTGAGCACGCCAATTCGACGGACCTGTGCCACACTCATCCAGCCGGCCACCTTTGTTAGGTGGACTGTCCATCTTGCCGTAGGGCGTCATATACTTGCTCCAGAAGAAGGTCGCCAAGCGTGATCCGGAGAGGGCGATCCCGCTCGACAGCCGCGAGGAGGATGTCGGGGCGGTGTGGCCCACTACATTGTGAGGAGAGAGGGAGGACGTAGCTACTCCCAGGTGCTGGGTAGGTTCCAGCATCCTTCTCAGTCGCCAATCTAGAACACTCTGCTTTATCGACCATTAACCCCCGGCAGACATGTCCGGCCCACTGCCACTTAAGGTCACTGATATTGTGAGCTATGTCGGTCATTTTTGTTCTCTGACATATGACTTTATTAGGAATTCAATCCTTCAAAGAAACCCCAAGCATAGCTCGCCCCATCACACGCCAAGCAACTTTAAATTTGGGGATGAGGCTTGTTACTAAAAAAGCTCTCTTTTTTTAACCGATTTCAAAAAAGGAGGAGGTTTCAATTCAACTGTATGTTTTTTTTTTGTATGTATGTTACGCGATAACTCCGGTATTCGTGAACCGATTTTCATGATTCTTTTTTTGTTGGAAAGGGGGTACTTCCATAGTGGTCCCATTTCATTTTGAAGAAAACCATCCAGTGGCTGTTCGCGCATGAATATTCATTTTTATAAATAGCGCCTAAATTTTACATAAGGAACAATTATTTTAATGGTTGATTTTGCTATTTCTCCAATTCAAGGCGTTTTTCTCTCAATATACTTTGAGTAGCGAGAACCGATTTTTATTATCTCCTGTGTCAAGTCCTGTATAGTGGCGAACTAGGGGGATATTTTCATAAAACTTAGCAAATAGACGTAATTCCACGTACTTTTGGGGTCGGTTTTTTAAAAGTATAATGTCAAAATATGACCGTCTCATAGATACACAATAATAGTTACACAAGTTTATCTATAAGCTTTGCAACTGTTACGGACAGGCGTGTCGCTTACTACCAATCGCACGGCAAGTTCGTCTCATCACTAGGTATCATAAAAAAAGTTATTAAACAGATTTACTTGACAGTGATCTAATATCAACTTTTTAATACTATAAAAACAAAGTACACCTTTAGTAACAGATTGCCTATAAAATATTGCGACATTTTTGCTTTATTCAATTTGTAACAATCCATTAATTAAAAAAGTGTAATAAAAACCTGTAGAAAGGAACTAGGAACAGCTACTATTGCCGAGCTTGAGTTTTAATAATAGCATTATTCATACTACGTTTTATTACTGTTGCATAATAAATGCATAACCCGAGGAAAATGGCTGCACTACATAAAACTACTCTGTGTTATCACAGAATATATTTAAAGCAGTTATGAAATTTTTTTAAGTTCGTTTTTATTGTTAACGGTCATTCTCATACTAACGTTCACAACCTAATTTTCAATTATTTAATTTTCAAGTATTGCATCGTGAAATATTATTTATTAATTACACTATAATATACTTGAATATTTAAATAATAAAAGTTGCCTCGGAAATTAGGTAATGAAGACTAGTCCGAGAATGAACCTTAAGCGGCCTCGCGTAAGGTTCATCCTCATTCTCGGCAAGTTTGTTTTCCTGTCTACAATCCCGGACGTGTCACTCTAAATTGTGCGCCGTAGTATATCTGGCCTGTCCAGGTAAGATTTACAATGTAGTTTCAAATTTGGTGGATATCGGTTGAGGAACGGCCGAGAAATTCCTTTCGGAAATTGCAGTTTAAGTGGATGCCAAGAAAACTTAACACGTTCCACTCGCTGCGCAAAATTTTAAACTCCATTATGAACATCAGATGGTCCGATCAAGTGCGTAATACCAAAGTCCTGCAACGAGCTAATATTGATGGCATTGAAGCTTATCTAATGCATTCGGCTTCGGTGGTGTGGTCACGTATCACGTATGGCAGAGGATAGCCTGGAGACGTGCATTTTCTACTCTGAACTTGAGGAGGGTAGGTGGAATCCTGGCGGTCAACTCGGGTATAAAGATGTTCAGAAGCGACATTTGAGAAGATGCAATATTGAGCCACCTTAATGGGAAAGCTGAACTCGATGCGAAACGTGACGAAATGAAGGCCAGCCCACACCCCGCTGTTAAGTATAATTACGTTGGTGGTGTACTCACGTGCCCTCAATGTGCACGAAGGTTCGCCGCGAAGATTGGCTACATTATTCATCTTCGAGCGCATCAGCGCCAACTCAACTAGGAGTCGAAGTGGTCGCCTTGACCGAACACGGTCGGATAGATAGAGAGAGTTTCATGAACGTCACTCTACAACAGCGAGAATCTCACGCTACATCCAAACTGGGAACGTCCATTACGTTTTTACGCCTGAACCGCTGAACAAAATTTGATAAATTTTGGTATAGAGATAGAAAAGATCTAGAAGAAGGACATAGGCTAACTAACTTAACTGCCTCCGTGGCCGAACGGTTACCATGCCGGACTGCCACGCAGAGGTCCCAGGTTCGATTCCCGGGCCGGGCGAAATATTTGTATGACCTACATTTATTTCTCTCGTGAGTTTGGGTGTAATTTGTGGTTGTCTATGTGTGTGTCCATGGCACCCGCGACACAGGGTTTCCCTAGTGCGGGGCTATGTTGAGTGTGTGCGTTATTATTATTATTATTATAGGCTACTTTCATCACAAAAATAAATATTAAAGGGAGTGAAATAAGGGATGAAAGTTTCTATGGAAAATTAATAATTTCAAATTTATGAACGCTACTCCACAACAGCGAAAATTCTCCCTGTACGTTGTTTAATAATATGCATTATATTGCTTATAATAACATTATAACCTATAACAAAGACGCTGACTTCTTCCGTAAGAGTGTCAGAAGCTGTTGTCGCGAGCTTTAGCAAACATGGCAGACGTACTGCAGAACCGTGGCAGCCGCAGCAGCGTCCGTGAAGGCGTTAATATATTGCGTAAGCAGAGCTCATTTAATTTAAAAATCCTAGTTTACTTTCTAGTATTTAAGCTTTTATTGTCTTGTCTGTCACCGACTCATACCACATCGATACCTCCAATCATCTCCAATGAACATTAGGCCAACTTTACTTTTTGGTCATTTTCTGTTATTTTTGTAAATAGCCATATTTATTTACTAATATTATGCTCCCCGAATTTTGTGAAAAAAAATAAAGAAACAAAAAACAAAATTCAAAAAAAAACAACAAAACGAATTTTGTGAAAAAAATAAAGAACCAAAAAACAAAATAACGTACACCCTGAGTCGCGGGTGCCATGGCCACACACATAGACAACCACAAATTACGCCCAAACTCACTAGAGAAATAAATGTAGGCCATACAAATATGTATCCCGGCTCGGGAATTGAACCCGAGACCTCTTGCGTGGCAGTCCACCATGATAACCGTACGGCCACGGAAGCAGTTATAAATAAAACCAGAACAGACACACTACTATTCTCGCATATAGATCTCACGCTTCATATCGCTGTCGCGCAAGGTACGCCCTGTCGTGCTAGACCTACTGCACACCTAAATAATGTCTATTAACACTCGCCTTGAAAAGGCCCAAGTTATACTGTTCTGGGAACAATTCTGCAGGCATTTCCACTTCATAGCCGTTCGCTATACATATAAATATAGAAACGAGACGCTTTATGCGAATCTTTAGAATATCCACCACACAGAATATCCATCGGTTTGGAAGCTACAATATCATATACAGACAAAAGACAGACACATGAGGTACACAGGTCTCTAAGAAAATTGATTCGAGCATGTGAGGAATGTGCTGCCTCGCATTGACTAATTTATAACGTCAAACAGACTGAGTATATGGACTTTGGGTTTGCCGACAAGAAGAGTCCTGAAAATGTGCTTCCTGTAATACTTAATGGAATTCCATTAAAGAGAGTATCACATTTTAAATATTTAGGACACTATATTGCCGACGACCTCAAAGACTATCTGGAGATGGACGAGTGCAGGGCACTGTCGGTGAGACCGGACATGCTGGCTCGCAGGTTTGCTCGATGTATGGCGAAGGTGAAGGTCACTCTTTTTAAAGCCTATTTGCACACCACTGTACACGGGTGCACTGCCACCTATACCCAAAGCTCGCTCTGAGCTCTGCATCCGCAATACAATAACGCCTTCATGACGTTGCTGCGGCTGCCACGGTTCTGCACTACGTCTGCCAAGTTTGCTGAAGACCGCGTCGACAGCTTCATGACACTCTTACGCAAGAAGTCGTCGTCTTTATTAAACAGACTACATGGCAGCAGCCTACTGAACACTATCGCGCATAGAAGTGAATGCCCCGTGATGCGGCATTTAATAACAACCACAAAATCCGTAGTAGAACTTAAGTATTAACCTAATTATAAGCAATTTTTTGTTACTAACACTTCATGGATACCGTAATAAAGATTTATTATTATTATTACTATTTAGTTTCGTGGGATAAAAACTAAAGAAGATGACCCACTGTATTCCTACAGTCTGTGTTGAAATTAAAATAGTAGCACTCAATGGTTCGTTATCAGAGCCTTGAGTGTAAGTGGCCGTTGGCACTGTAATGTAATCGGGAGGGTTTATTTACGGTAATAGAGCAGGATACTGTATGACCTACACCTGCTGTCTTAGCTCATACGCAAATAGGGATTGGAACTATTGTACGCTGTATGCATTGACTTACAAATAAATGGACGACGGGTCTAATACAAAAACCACGAAAAAAATGTCCCAAGTCAACCTATTTAAACGTAGTGACATGTAAAGGAATATGAAAAGGCTAAAACGTTGAATTGTTATATAATACAATATTATAATACAATACATATGTTATATAAATACAATACAATGTATAATCAATAGCTAGATAAGTATTTCGAATGTAAACATACTCACCTAATCATGTAAACACTCACTAAGGAAATGCTAAGGTCCATTTCACAATAGTTAACTAATGATGTATTACTTAACTAATTATGTTTAACTATCTCATCGTTTTTCTACTATATAATCTTAAACCATAAGAACTGTAATTGATTACTATTTCCTAACTCATAGACATCACATCTCTGTAAAATACTTATAAATATATTTTTTTAAAAGTTCTCTCGCTGCTCATTTGGTAACAGAATTTAAATTGTAATGTCATCGCAGTACTGTCTAATTTTGCTTGCTTCGCTGTCAGTCGAACAAACGAAGACTAAAGCGTGAATGACGCTCTGTATACGATTTTAACGCACTATAAGTTCGGACACTTTTTAGCGCGGACCCGACGGCCATATTATTGTAAGTCAATGGCTGTATGTTATTAATTGAAAGTCAAAATTCTACGTTGTTTTATTTTTAATTTTTATTTAAAAATTAATTGCAATGACAATCACAAAGACTGACGGGCACTGCCGCTGCGCCGTCACCCTGAGGCATACGTTAAGGTAATACGGTAACGAAACGCAGTAATGCTGACATGCTCGCAGTATTGTTTGGCGGCAGAAATAAGTAAGATGGCAGTACTTCCTTGGACGAAAAAATGAGGAATTTAATTAAAGATTGAATGATGATGAAACCTACACCAAGTAGAATATCAGATGCTGGTTTACAAGTCCTTCAAGTAAAGTACGTTCAAAAGTGGATCCTGTTTCACGGTGCTACAATTGAATTAACAGTATAAAATGCCAAACTTGACAAAGTTCTCTAAACTATGTTACTTATCAATATTCGTAAGTCTCGCTTATAATACGTACAAGGTCAAGAGCGCGTTAAGTTTAAATTCAAGTCAATGATGGTTGCGATAAGAACCGTCCAACGTCTAACAAGTCAATTTTGACTGTACTAAGTGTTTATACAAGCGTGTTGTATTTACAAAGTAAACTTAACTTTGAATTTTAAATCAATTATTAGGTCTGTGGTAGGTTGATGCAAACCATTAAATCCACTCCCTGTCAAGCAGAGACAGTGGGTTCGAATACGGGGTCGTACTTCTGAGATTCTCGAAATTTACGTGCGATAGTTTATTTGAACCTTATCAAGGGCGTTTCGGAAAACATTGTGACGAAACCCGCACCTCGAAGAAGGTTCACAACCCTTGGAAAACGTGTGAAGTATCCAATTGGCATTGGCCTTGACCTAAACCCTTGCCTGAAAGGAGGAAATAGATAGAGTGGGACATATAAATGATGAATGCGTACAGGTCATTGCAGAGGTGCACGCGTGCAACTTGCGCGCAGCATACTTACAACGCATTCGCTACATTTGTACGCCCCTCAGGGTGCCGGGTTCAGTGGCAGTGCCACTCAGATCTTTGCGATTTAAAGCTCTGAGTGGCACCGCAAATTACTGATGAAGACGTAAAATATTAAGAACGAAAACAAACATAAGGATGAATAAAATTAAATGAAATTAAATGATCCTGCCTCTGATATAAGAAAAACAATACGAGAAAGCGAGAGAGAAGATAAATAGCACATGAATATCAATATATAGGTACTAATAATAAAATAATACATATATATAATGCATTAAACGTATATGTATATATATACTCCTCTCAGTCCGACCACTTCAGGTCCGATGTAGGCGTCGTTCGTGGGCTCGCATGTGGCTTATGTAACCAATCTTTTGGGCGAAGGTCCTCGCGCACTACGAGCACGTGAGCACAACATTTTCAAAATTATAACTGGTTAGCGCAGACATAACACTAATATGTATTTAATATAGAAATATAAGTATGTCATACTACCATTTTGTAAGACTGCGAACTTATAAACTTGTAAAATTCGTGCGCGACCATTTCGACTCCTAGTTGAGTTGGCGCTAACGCGTTCGAATTTTACAATTTCTTTGCTCATGCTATTTAGAAAAGTCCGTATCCCAAATACTACCGGCAATCGAAGTAATTAAATTCCTCGTAAATAAAATGAAAGAGAAATTTTTCTAAAATCGAAAATTGTACGCCAGACGGTAAGCCTGGATTAAGGGAAATTATGAAATTGTCTTTTACAAAGTTGTAAAATGCGATGTTAAGTGAAAATGAGACTGGAGTGAATTCGGTTGCTGTATTGGGCCACGTTCGATGATTTCATTTGGTGAAATTGACAAACCGAATTGGAAACTGGCTTTTATATTTCAGGACGGAAATGTCAATTACGGGTTGATATTAAAAATAGAATTATCCATCAAAATATGAAGACCACGGCTCGGCAACGGATGCAACGTGCCGAGGACTGGGCGAAATGGCGAGCACTGCGAGAGGCCTAAGTCCAGCAGTGGACTACGATAGGCTGTTGATGATGATGATAATCAAAAATAGGAAGAATGTTTGTGCGTTTCACTGAAGTTCTCGTATTTCTTAAGCGGGGCGCCGAGCTTCTGGCGTTAATTGATTTTAGTTAGTCTGTTCGCCCCGTTTATGTGTGTGTATGGCACTTCTTTAAAGCCGTGTGTAATCCTAAGCGACACAATCCTCCACGTCTCACGCGACTGCCGAAGCAGGGCTAAAGCGCACAGGGGGGAAGCGTGGCGGCTCTGGCTAATTTAGGTATTTCTTTCGTATTATTATAAGAAATTCACATATTGAAAATGTACGGAGTATACGTTATAGAAAATATGTAGTTTTGTTATTATTCAAAAACTGATGACCTACCGTGAAGTATTTACGCCGTACTAAGGTGTTTATTTTGTTTGTAGAGATATCTTCTTATTTTGTTTTCTATCAAGGAAACTACAAGTACTAATCGTGTTTTTAAAGAGTATGATTTATAGAGTAAATCCTTAAATATCTTATACTTACACTTTTTCGATAACCTCAGCAACAGTTCGCATTGTGGCGCTAGATGAGGAAGATAAGAAGGCCCCGATTTCGATTCCCGGTAGGACTAGTTTGGGAAATGAACGTATCTAATTTAGTTCTAGTCGGGGCGTTCCGGATAGTGAATTCCGTTGCTCTGGTACTTATAAATAAATAACGAACACACTCATAGCCCTGCACTAAGGAAAACATTACAACATAAAAAAGCTCTAGGTATTAAATTCACATACATGTATCCCAAAACTTGAAAATTGCCTAGTGGTTTAACGATACTCCGCACCTCCCGTTGCCCCGTCAGTCGCTATCGGGTGCTTGTCAAAGTCGGATCTGTATTAAATTTTCTCCGCCTGTTCTCCGCGTTACGCAATCCGCGCGCTGAAAATTAATATGAATATATTTTATTAAACGCGAAGGGCTGCCCCCCACACCTCACCTACTAAAATCTTGTTTCGCCTTCAAATACCGCGCCTTAATCAATTCATTAAATGACATACCAAGACAACTGAACACTTACGCTGGTTCATCAACGTTCATTTATTCAAAGCGCACAGAGGCCTGTAAATACCGGAGAGGTGACATACGCGCCTTTTCCCTTTGTGCCATACTTGCCTCGGCCTACGCCTTGACCGAACCAGGTCGAGTATTGCTAGTACCACAAAAAAAATTTGTAATTTTTTTAAACTTTTTTATAACATCAAACGACAGGATAAACTAGTCGTGCACCTGGTGATAAGCGACACTCTTGTCCGCTTTAAATTGCAAAGATCTGAGGGGCACTACAACTGCGCTCGTCACTCTGAGACAAGTCCCATGTGCCTGTAATTTCACCAGCACCGTTCAACCTTCAAAACCAGAACACGTAACGCTGACATTATTGCTTGGCGGCAGAAATAGGTAAGGTTGCAGTACTACCTTTTACGAACACTATTACAAGGAGCTTTACTGCTTCTAAATGTAAATGTTACCTATCGAGAATAATTAAGTACCTATCATATACATTACGTTGGAAACTTAGTGCAGATGTGTTAGCAAGACACATAGGATGAGTCAGTACAACAAACACTGTTCTAGACAAATGTTTCCGAGCGCGTGAAATTTCCGATTGTACCGAATAAACACAATGTCCTCGCTCATTATGTTGTGCAAGCAACAATTACACGTATCAATGCGTGTGTAACTCTTGTAATATCTGCGTGTTTGGTACAAACTATAGACTGGAGCGATATGTTTACTTTACCTCCTCCGCTCCGTTGACTACAATGAGGTAGGTAACCGCTATCGACAGGCGTGTTGCTTACCACCAGTGACCATAAAAAACAAAACTGGTGACCGTGGCGACTAATTAGATGAATTTTGGGATAAATGTGATAATAACTAGGTACAGCTTTTCCATTGAAAATCAAAATTGAGCAGGTTCTTTGTAATAATACAGTCTAGAACTTCATTTTTATTTTGATAATATACAGAAAGACAAAAAAAGCTTAAATACTAGAAAGTAAAACTAGGATTTTTAATTTGTGTGAATAAAATAGGGTCTCCGCGGCAAGGTGCCCAAGATGCTGGCAGCGTCTTTATATTGCTATGCTAACACGTTGGGCATGGAAGCTGCCGGTCCTTGGGTCTAGTACTTAAAGAGAAATATCTCCATATAAAAAAATATTTCCAAAGTTAGATATTTTATTCTTAAATAATTCGTTGTATTCGTTTCTTTTAACCTTTTTCAGGATTTTATATGATCGCGAGAAGTACATCTTATCGTGTAACAAATTAGCACATTATTTAGACAATATCCTTAGGTATATCATACATTTTTTATAAGACCGTTATTTAATAATAAATACCTAAACCGTTTGATCTAGAAAAACAGTTTCTCCCGCTTCTCCTCCGGTGACTGGCCTAAAACTTGAATGGTATTCTATAGAACCTGTCATCGATCTTCAATAAGTAATCTTCAACCACCTTTTATTTTACAACAATTATTACGCACTCTGCCTTTATTTTTTAAAGATTAAGTCAATTTACACTGCCGATCTTAATGATGATAAGCAAATGTAAAATGGTGTACACTTTCAAACCTTCGCGTTGCATTATATACACTAACATTTCAAAGCGGGCATAAATGCAATAAAGAAATTTAATTGGTAGTAAAGAGTTCGTCCAGGGAAGTACTGCCACCTTATCTACTTCTGCCACCAAGCAGTAATGCTGACTGTGTTCCGGTTTTGAAGGGTAGGGTGCTGGTGAAATTACAGGCACAAGGGACTTGTCAAAACAACAACATAATTTGTGAAAACAACTGTGCATGCAGTTGTTTTTAGTTTTGCTGTGCCCTTACAGGGTCCATAATGTTAACTGCTACTACCACCTAACATTGTAACATTATGGTCTGCAATAAACGTATTGAGTATTGAGTATTGAGTCAACTTATGTTTCTGGGTGTCGAGCGCAGTGGCAGTGCCCCTAAGATCTTTGCGGTTTAAAGCTCTGAGTGGCACTGTAACTGTTATGGACAGGCGTGTAACTTACCGTCAGTCGCACGACTTGTTCGTCACTTGAAATTATAAAAATAATAAATTTTAAAAAAATTATGCGATAGTTATCTATTTTGATTCATATCTTTGTCTCTTTAATTTTTAATTAAAAATGACAAATAATTAGAAAAATTCTTACTCCTCTCTCTATTCCTTACTCGTATATTGCGTACCCGGCGGGGTCCATTATATTGGTGTTTTATTTGTTAAAATCTTGTTTTACATTATGGTTTTGCAATATAATAATGAGTATTGAAAAACTAAATAAACATGAACTGAATAAATCTTTGGAAAATCGTTTCGTTTGTGATTTTTTTTGATATTGACATTCAAATGCTATCGATTGCATTTTATTGCTCTAATTAATTTTATAATATATATTTTTTAATAATAACGCACACATCAACATATCCCCGCACTAGGGAAAACCCTGTGTCGCGGGTGCCATGGACACACACACAGACAACTACAAATTACGCCCAAACTCACGAAAAAGGTCCGGCGTGGTAACCGTTCGGCCACCGAGGCAGTATAAGAATCAAGATAATTTATCGTGGTGTATTTATTAAGATAATTATCATAATAATTACCAACGATAGTTATCCATTGGATTACCCCCTTCTTGTCGTTTCAAAATATAACAATCGGCAGTATTATCTTCGGCATCCGCTTATTTTTAACGTCTCATATCATCCTATACACCATATTGGGAATTCACGGTCACGGTTGCGCAAGAGCATATTTCCAGTGATCGGCTCATTGATGACTTCAGACTAGGCGTATTCTAGCCTCGGAGACACCGGTCAGTTAGTAGTGCAATTAATCAGTTTGTATGTGGGTTTTTGAATAGTTTGTTTTTTGCGAGTTTTAAGAAACATTTTCCATTTAAAGGTTTTTGTGCGTAGTTTACACCATTCATGTTATATACTTGTTTGTATTGTATTAAGATTAAATGCAAAGTTCTCTGCATAGTTTAAATATTTAATGTCTTAATCAACGAGTTTATGATGTTTTTATTTTATTTATTTAACAATTTAATTCACGGAATACGTATTACAGTCTGCTAAACACTAAATAATTATTTTAATTTGTAATACATATTCCATTAAGAAATACACAATATTCGTAACTTATTTGTCATATTAGATTAATATACAATTTGAATTTGAAATAATTAGAATTAGATTAATATAAATTAATAGAAACTTACTCTAATAATAACCTTTATCTTCTCTTTACAAAGGTTACAAAGTTTTATATAGTCATCTTACACTTTTAAAAGAAAGTGCAAGCTTTGGTTACTTTCGAGGCAAAGATCAGAAAGTAATTGGATGTAGTTTGTAATTATATTTTTACGTGTGGGTGCTGTTCATCTCTACCTAAACCC